>NW_017276800.1:230782-309065 GCF_001594065.2 Cyphomyrmex costatus | reverse complement strand
ATATATAAAGAGAGCGAGAGAGAGAGAGAGAGAGAGAGAAAGAATATCAGTATTTAAATACCTTTATTATAAACCAAAAAATTTAAATAGCGCAATTCTAAATTTCCAATATAGAGAGAGTATTTTGGAAGTATAATGCCAAATATTTATTATAATACACTACGTTTTACTCTTATTTTTCATGGGTAGCATTCAATGTACAGTTAGGCAAACAAAATAAATTTGTTTACATTTGCTTACTCGGCATAATTTAATAATTTAAGGAAAGGAGAAAGTTTTTTATAAAATTTTTACAAAGTACAATAAATATTACATACCTTTTTTTCTTTTGGATGTGGTACTCATTCGCGAATTAAATGCCATTATTATGTATATTTAATCATTCGATGTTACATCATTATTCTGAAACAGACATAAATAATGTCTAATACAATTTAAGCTTTACCTAAATTAACTGTACCATTAATTCTATTGTATATCTATTAGTTGCAATATATTAATATGGAAAAATTAGCATTATGTAGTATACTTTGTTATTTCAATAATTGTTTCAACATAATAATTTATATATATCATTAATTAATAAATTTTTGACATGAACAAATTTTATTTTTTTTTATGATTATATAAATACTAATAAATCATTACGATATCATCATTAAACACATTGTTGCAAAATGTTCTCTAGATAAATTTCAAGAAAGCTTGTAAATTCTTGGTCTCTTTTTCGAGCAGTAGGTAACTTATCCACATCAAAAAATCAAGAAAACACAACAGAAATCATTATCCATAGAAATCTTATAAAGTTATCATCAATCGCAATGTCTAATATCTGTTAAAATCTGCATTCAAAATGAAGAATATATAATGAAACCTGTAATAGTTGCCAACTAGAAGTCAACTATATCATAGATTGATTTACACAAGCAAGATAAAATATCTTTCTAAATCATAGAGAAAGAATCATAATTCTGACAATATGTTAACTCTAAATTGCAATATAATGGAGAAATAAAGAACATTCATAATTTTTGAAACGGAGTTAGGTATGTTAGAAGATAAAGGTGACGGGGAAGATTCCTTTCTTTCCCGCAGCGCGGAAAATCACGGCGTTTATGACGATCCTTGATTTTGTGGTCGAATGCTGTAATTCATTACCTAATAGCCAGAGCCAACGACGAAAAGTTATGCGAAATGCACGGATGATTAAAGTAAGCATCTCAGTGGATCAACCTTTGGTTTGAGAGATTTGAGATCTATTTCCGACACGCGGACAGTCGTAGCTCTTCGTCGCGATTGGCTGACTCCGTCGGCTCGTCGCGGTGTTGGCCGCATTTTCATCCGTTTCTTCGTTAATAGGGTCACTTCCGCTATTCGATTTTCGCATCACCGAAGTGCCACTGAATCGCGAGATTGATGCGCGAGATGATTCATCCTTGGGGAAACTGCAACGCGCGCGTCAGATAATAACTTGAATGTAATTACAATTTTCGACTTTCAAAATATTATGTTCTGCATTGTTGTTAATTTTTGCATTAATTATAAAATTTTGTGAAATTAATACAAAAATAATTTATATAGTTTTATAAATATTAGCTTTCTTTTTATCACGATTCCAATCATTGATGCAATGAAAGCAAATCATGCGCTAATCCACAATTTTTCTAAACATTTTCGTTGGAATGAAAATATACTAGTCTTGTGTTAGTGATTATACAGCAGCTACTTCACGTGGTCTAAACACATGGCCCTGGAGCTATCGTTAGGAAGAGAACTTTCTTAAATACAAGTCTCGATCAAAGATTAACAATTTACATGGTTACTTCTGTCAGTGATAAAAAATAAATTTATATCCCCAAATAACAATAAATAAATTTGTTCATCTAATTAATAATTTGTTAATAAAACAGGAAAAATATTTGGAGACACAAAATTAAATTAATTTCTTTGTTAATAATTAATTGCCGCGAAAAATTTAATAAGCCAAGAAAAACAAAATTATAAAAATTTTATAAAAATTTCATTAATGAACTGATTTGTCAGAAGTTACAGTGAAAGTAATTAATTACATTATCAACTTTTATTATCCTCCGCAAAGTAAACCAAGCTCGGCTTGTATAGTGTACTAAGTAAAATTTATGCGCAAATTCCTAGAGTGTCGGCACATATACGTACAACTCTGTTTACACGAAACTAAAAACTTGGCCTTCCTACGGTTTGATTCATTGGATGCTTGACTCTGGGAAACCGTGCCAGGAAAATAGTGCAGCTATTTTATGAAGCACCTTGAGCACGACTAGAGTAATGCATAGAGAGCTATGCATTTCATTTACCCAAAAATTTCAGGCTGTACTTATACATTATCGCGGTTGGCCGTCTTACTGTTTTGATCGTAAGAAAAATTCGTATTCTTGACAATCTTCAGGACATAGAGCCAAAGATCTTTTGCAAATATTCATATTTAATATAATATATATTATATGATGTAATCATAAAAAATCGTATAATATATTTGCATAATAAATATATTATCGATTTGTCATTCTAAATACTAAACAAAGAAACGCGAAAGTAAATTATAAATGCCATTACAAAATAACATTAAGAATGAAAATTGAAATTTCAAAAAATTTTGTATACTTTATTTTTTAATTAAATTTTTTAATTAATAGAGTATATATTATGTTACTTCTTTCAATTTAACATGGGATATAATATTTGTTTCAATAGAATAAGCTATTTAGTTACTTAAATGTAATATTTCGAAAATTGGGACCGACACGAATAAACGTTTAGTTGATGGTGACACCGAATTTCAGACCTTAACTAATTAACCACATTTATTAATCTGTAACGTTCTCGGTGAGGCAAAATATCATATATCATTACAGGTCTCCTCGTTCAGGAAGACCACCATCACGCTTTGTAGCACGTGCCACACTTTCGCATAGTTATAGAATATCAGTATTTTATACGTGTTACTTAAAACAAATCGGGCAGTTTGACAAATAGATCAAAAAATTATTACTGTATCAAGACATCAATTATAAGTATCATTCACTACAATTTAAGCGATCGATTATTTTTCTCGCTCAAAGCGATGAGTGAACATTGTTGTTGATACATTTACCCGACTTGACTTCCAATATTGATTCAGGATTATAATTTTGAATTTAAATTTAAATCTTAATATTATATTTAGAGTAGAATATTAATATGATATTTACAATTTTAACGAAATAGATTTTATAAATGACAACAGTTATCAATTGCATATAGATTTCATTTCAATTATTATATCTTCACATAAAAATATATAATAAATTATATATTTATATATACCTATAGTATTTGTTAAACTTTGAATGAATTTTTCGATATTGATACCAATCATCGAAGACGATGGCGCTTACATTCCTAATAAGTACGATCTTTTACACTTGTATATAAAAACATGTAAACCGTTCACAGCAGGATATATACATGTCAGAAGTGTAGGGTAAGTTAGACAGGGTGAGGTTTTCCGACAAACGGAGCGAGAGATGACGTGACCTATCGAACAAGCTCTACATCGGAATCGGCACCTTAACGCTAACATTCGACACTTGCACAACACACTCGCGCGAAAATAGCACCAACGAGCTGAGCTGACACGGGACGAACAAGAGAAAGAAGAGACAACAGCCAGAAAGGGAAACGCGATCAGGGGAGAAAGAAGAGAACTGTCCTAGGGGGAAAGAAAGAGGAGAAAGCTATGCACTGACCTCCAGGACCTTCGAGACTGCCTCGGCTTTCACTCACCCTCAGATTATCGGCTTTAACACGTAAAGGGGAAAGCAATTGAATTACGTATATGAGATGATCTTCCTTGTCGATTTCCTTGCTCGCCACTTCGACTACCTAGGAATCCCCGAATAAATCGCCCGAGCCAGTGAGGAAGCCAGCCGACGGCTATCTCGAGACTGCTACCAATGCCAGCGACAACGCGTCCCGATGCCCGAGCACAGTTCTTCTTCTCTTCTCTACCTCCTCATCGCCATCGATAATCTCTTCGACATGATGCTTCTTATTGTTTTCTTAATTTTTTTTTCCTTAACCGCGCAACATTTGAATTCTGTTTTTTTAACATTACACACAATAGTCCTACAGGATAATAAAATTCCTTCTATTTTTAAATTGAACTACTTGAATCGATGTAATGGTTATTCAATTCGGTATTCTTCTGCGATAGTTGTAAAATGTGAGTTAAGCAGTACGTCAATATATATATATTCAAGTATATTAAAATATTTAATAATCGCATATATTTCTCTCTCTCTCTCTCTCTCTCTCTCTCTTTCTCTCTAATAAAACCATCTATTCTTCTTATAAAATTATTTTTGATATAACTAAATCATTCTTGTTTCAAAATCAAACGGCTAAAATAAGAACTGCTGCGAAATCATTGTTATGGGGTTTGCATGTGCTAATTTGTAGCGCGGTCAATTGGCCGAGTTTCGGCCGCTTCTAATAATAATCGATGCCTGCACGTCTCTCCAGGGATTTCTCTTCACAGATCCAAATCGATACGAAGGCAGCTACATATTTAAATCTAAGCAACGTTATACCGATTGCGATTTCTTTGCTACTGATCAACTATGGATACCTATGTTTCCTTGTATGTGGCTTTTAAATTACGAGCAGATCTATTTGCGTATCGAGTTTGTTACAATGTAATACAGCGTTGCAAGTTTAACGCCATGAAAATGTTAATTATCTTGAAAAATTGCTTAACAACATTTTATAATATAAAATTTTGGCGAAGAAATACTAAAAATTGACAATATTAAAAATGATTAAATTATTTATATTAAATATTTTAAATTAGATAATTTTTAAAGATTTGAATTGTACTAGTTCTGAATATATTATAAAACAAAGCTAAATCCAATGTGAAAATGTCTTATTCAGTCTAATGAAGGCATTCGCGACAAAATGAGATTGACGAGAAGAAAGCAACATTCACGTGTCGATTTATCGTTCGCAAATTTTTATCTACATATCTATCGATACAGTTACGAGGAACTTAAAAAATTGCAATTTTTCGGCTTCTCCGATGAAGCGAAGAGTCGTGAAGCTACAATAAATAAATAAATGTTAAACCACAAAACAAGAAAAAGCAAGGAGAAAAATTTTCCTAAAGAATAGCAAATGCTTTGTAAATGATACCAAGAAATATACATACAAGCAAACGCTACAGATATTCTTGGCACCGTACACATCTTTGGCAGGTATTGCCTCAAATTTTATTGCGATGCGGTACATGTACACAACAGCTTTTCCTTATGATCAGGTTCGTCATGATAATATCATTACTAATCAGAATAATTTGCAATGACGTATCTGCTGTGCAATCAATTATCTTGCCTACAAAGGACTTTTTCCGCGTGCAAGACAATAACACGTGCAAAAAAGAAACAGTGGTGAAAAGATCAAATTTGGATGAGCAAATTTTCAATGAAAAATTCGACAAAAGTATAGATTTGAAGGCTACGTTTGATTCTGAAAAAGAAGACACTAAATCTTTAGCACAGAAATTAGCGAAGAAAACTCTCGAATCACCGCAATTACAACGTAATATAAAAAAATTGGCAAATATGAGAGGGACTTTACGTAATCATTCTAACATGAATAGTTTACCGGTAGATAGAATAAAAAATATACATAAACCAATAATAAGTATAAGAAAACTGAATAAATTATTAAATCGTAATGAAGAGGGGAAAAAAAAGAGAAATGAATATGGTTTAAAACAGTACAAAGAACATCCTTGGTTACGCAAGCAAACTCATATTAAGGTGAGTAAAAAGAAAAAGATTTTATTTATTATTCAACATATTCTTCTACCTAAATATTAATTTAATTAGTAACATTTATTGTCTAGAAGAAACGACAAAAGGTAAATCTATCTGCTCCTAATATTAGAGCAAATAAAAAAATTGTGAATAACATTGCTGAACGAAACTTTCTAAGTGAAAATGACAGTCGCTCAAAACAAAGGCATAAAAAAAGTAGTGAAATGTCAAATAAGAAGATTAAACACTTAATGCAAACAAAAAATTTTAAAAAGAATTTCAACAATCATGGATTTGAATATTTAGAGTATTATAACGACAATGCCGAACCAATTAAAATGCAATCAAAAGATGAGATTGGAAACGACCGAGTCATTAGACAAATCTCAAACGGTTCTCTCTTTACCAAATCATTCATAAATCGTTTGCAATTCAAGCAGCAATTCGCAGACAGAGATTCGTATGACAAAGATTTAACTTACGACTATGAATTGTTAGAACCTTGGGAGATTGATCATCCCGTAATTGATCAAGCAAATAAAGATAACGCGTCTACATATTTGCCGATACTGACCGATCAGCAAACTATTTCAGGAAATTTGTATATCTCCGAGGTAACACAAAAGGATTCAACGTTTAATCAATTTCAAGTATCAAACGTCAATCGACCTAAAGAAAGCATACACATCAATGAGATGAAATCTCCTGATGAAAACTTTATCAATCCTGATCTTGATCTCGCGAAAATATTTACTACCAGTGCGGATACTGTTCTTGGTCCACAAATCGAAGTCGAACATACTCCTAGTGATGTGCTACAATATCAGGATCTAAGCGTACCTCGTCTGTATTCAAATTTAAGTATTATACAAGAAAGAAGCAAACCTCAAGAAATGCTAGTGCTCTATTCCGGTACTTCGATGGATGTTCCGCACATCCTTCGCAAAATTCCGGGAACTTCGAATGTCTACACCGCTGAGAAGGATGTTGGACCTACAATAGAGCGTTTATCTAATGATTATGTTTATCCTATTATTTCCACGAGTCAAGCCATGCACAAAATTATCGATCATGCTCCGGTATTTTCTCAATCAACTGTCAATCAACCAATAGAACATATCTTGATTCCCGATCGAGAAAATGGTATCAAACAAAGTTTATACAACAATGGTAAGAAGCAAAGGTTAATTGAAGAAAAACAAAAAGCGATTCGAATTATTCATGGACAATTCCAGAGCGATAATAGCACAAATAAAAAACAAACTAACGACCAAATACGTGATGATCTTGTACCTGTGATTTCAATAAAGACAACGGAAGAAATACAACGTGCAAACGTTTCTGCGACATTAAACGAAACCAAGGAAGTTGCTAATCAGATATTAGAGAAAATTATTGACGAATTGGAAGAAATGAAATCAAATCAAGCCAGTGAAAATGAACAGATAGAAGGTTACTGCATAATCTTAATCTGCTTTAAATTTTAAACATTTAATTGATACTTGGTATCAAATACCAATAAATCCTTTTTGAGAATTTTCAATTAACTAATATATTATTGATAAAATTAAAATCTTATTAATCAAATTACAATGGTTTGCATTTTATTATATTTTGGAAGTTTATAAGGCCAGCTCAAGTTTACTTGAACGTACGTAGCTGGCTTAAGAGAGCGTAATATTAAAACAAAATATTGCTAAATAATGTTTTTCCGAAATAGGTTTGCCCTGCAAGATATCAGGTTCATGGATAACTATCCAGGGTGGAGTGCGAATCGACATAAAAGTTACTAATCATACCATAAACGTGACGCTCGCAAAATTGTCACCTCCGCCCGCTCATCAAGGTTTGTTGGATCCCGCCTGGAATTTAACCGGACATGCACCTTTTACAAAGGGTGAACCGTTTTCCTTGCTTGCCATTGACAATCGCACGAAATCTCTGGCGGTGTTCACAGGTACGATAGACGACGAAGTAAATTAATTTGTTCGTATTTGATGAATGTCACATGCGGGGAACTAGTCAAGAATTTTAAAAAAGATCTACGATAATACACACAGGTGCGTGTAGAGTATGCCAGGGTATCGACACGATAATGGGTGTGTGGTCAATTGCCCATAGTCCACAGGATTGCAGAGAGTTTCAGATAGCTACAAATATTTATAATGACGTGTTTCGTCGAACTAAACTGTCATCAGAGATGAAAAGACAACATCAAGAAATCGTGCGATTGCTTCAGAAAGATAACAAGAATAATGGAACCGATAAAATCTCGACAAATAATATAGTTCAACAAAATAGCACGTTACTATCAAATAACACGCTGCACAAAACAGAAAAGAAAAAAACTTAGATATCTCGACGAAAGTGTAAGAAAATGCTAAAAAGACCAAAAAATTCAGCGCTAAACAAAGCCTTCTATAAACCAACAATAATTTATATAAACTCAAGAAAGTACAAGCAAGTTTAAAGATTAACAAATATATCAATATTATTGTTTATATAATCAATTTGACGTTACAACATAATTTAATATATTAGAAAATATGTAGACAATTTTGAATAAATTTTAAATAAACTAAATATGATTAGAAATTGAATTCTTCGTCTTGAATCTGAATATTGATCTTTCAACTTCAATTCGATCATCTTTTAATAATCTAAATGCATATGTAACATTTGCCTTTCATATTGCTCAATTGCTCAGTATCTAATGCAATTGATCTATCTTAATTCTGGTAAACATTGTCGAATAGCATTGATACCAGATATAGAGATCTATAATAAATTTAAATTTAATCATTATTAACAAAGAAATAACGTATAATATGTATTACCTTCAGTGTCCCAATTTCTCTATTTTGATTATCCTTGATCGGCAATAATATATATTTGCACTCATCGCCAAGTGCATATTTTTTTATATTAAAAGTTGCATAACTAAAAGAAAAGAATAGAAATTAGTTATTAAATATTCCTATATATTTGCAATAATACTATAAAAATTTCGAATAAAATAGATTTAATACATTATTATACTTACCCCACTTCCTCGCAGTCTTTGACTTCTCTTTCCTCGGGTAATGGTTCACTAATAATAATAAAATTAATATTTGGACTTGTGTCTTCGGCTAACATGGCACGCAAATTGTCTCTTTGTACGGGATGTGTCACTTCATTTATCCAAAATTCTGAAATTATGAAACTATTAGTTTTTATCTACATACGCTACATGTTTACTAAATGATATTTTTTCTAATTTATAATTTACATTTATTATCGTATAATATTAATCTAAATAGTTACTGTGTATTATGTATAAAGATATGTACTTTTTTTATAATTGTAAACCATTTCTTGAGCACTTGTCTTTGGTTTTTCTACAGAAATAGTTTCCATATCTTCGCCATGTTTGTCGAGGAAAGAATATTCTACGTAAAGCAAATGTATCTGATCGTTCTGCATCACGCAACTGTCATCGAAAAACTGCATACTCACTATTTCTATGATTATCGCATCCTTTTCATTGCGCTGAAAAAAGTGTATTTAAATTAAAATTGCGTTGAATTAATCTACATACAATGTCACGTACATTTGAAAATTGATATACTTTTAATGAAAATATTTTTAGATATGCTTTTCCATCAGAAATATGCTAGTGTACAATGCACTAATTTATTTACATTAAATATTGTTAAAATACTATGTTGTAAAATATAACAATTTATTCTGATATAACAATATAATTTTCTATAAATTTATGATATTTCTTCGATAAAAATTTTATATTAGCCTGTTCCGCTTAATTTTTTACATTAAACAATAAAATCGGAAATTTGAATAAAATTTAATTAAATTTTTAAAAAATTAAACTCTGAAGAGAGAAAGAAAAAGAGAACACGCTTAATTTACTGTAGTTATTTAACTTGCAGCGTTAAATAACTAAACAATATAAAATATGTTCGGTGCTTTATATTACAGAAAATTTCTGTTTGTAATCCAGCACTCTTTGTGGAGCATTTAAATATAACTAATGGAACAGTCCCGTACGCAAGTAGAGATGTCATTTCGGTAATCCTGTGCTTCCACGTTTAACGAGTTAGCTCCTGCAAGTGTTTTTGGATAACTAAATTCAGTACCGAGCTATTCAATCAGCATACGTGAATGCAGATGTAATAAATTACTAAATGTACTGGCAAAAGTCAGCAGACTCTTCTGCTTATAACTCTCCCAGTTTCTGTCCGAGAGAATCTCGTCCATATCGCGGATCGTGCTGCTTGATCCTTTCAGCAACGAAATACCCTGAATACGTCCGAATCTCGATAATTTACAGATAATACTTTTTTCGCTATTTTTCATACAATCGCGAAAGTATATATTCCATGACATGCTAAATATATCTTACATTCGCCAGTAATGTTTTGAACTCCGCCACGCTTGGTGAATCCCTCGAAACGTTATTTTCTTTACTCTCCTTACTATTATCCGTTTTGTAATCTGGACTAATTTAAATTATTTTTCAAGTTGCAAAATTTAATCTTATGAGTAATTTAAATAGCGTGAGAGAACACAATAAGACAACAAAGAAGAAATCTCACCTCATTGCAATCGTTCCATTTTCTTCTTCAGACATTTCATTCGTTTCATTGATAGGCGATTCTTCATTATTTGAATTGACGTAAAAATTTTCCTCGTCCGAGTTTTCAGTTTCATATTGAAAATCTATGATTTTGATAACATCACGTTTTATTAAAGTATTCAATGCATGTAATTAATATAATTTAATTCAAGCCGATAATATTTATATGATCAATTATAATACAATTGTTGCCAATGGCACAATTCTAATCAACTTAATTATATACAAAAAAAGTATAATTATCTAATAAATTATAGTTCTCAAACAAATTTCTATCAAGTATATATACAAATCTTAATTATATACAATCAAGGTATGTTACTTGAATCTAACGGCGCTTGAGTATCCGTTGAATCTTCAGATACTGGACTATCCTTTTGCTGTCGATCTTTGAATGACACTATATCAACGATATGTTGAGGAAGAGGTTTCTTAGATACATCCTTTTTAATTGGAGGTGTATGGAGAGTATCTTTCAACGAACTTATGCCGCATTGCTTCTTAAAAGCTTCGACCATATCAACATTGCAGCTCAACCGAACCCACAACGATAATTGACCGAAATTAACGCCGAAGAAAGAACAAATTACACCATTCACAGGAACGATATAATGCAACTTGTTCTGCGGATAATCTAAGATATCTTTGATGGAAACTTTCGCTCGAGCAAATGTATAACCAGTACCATCTCGGCGAACAATGTTCACTCGAAAGATGAGGTATTCCGATAGCACGTTTTTGAAGAATGAGAAGAGATCTGCTATACGATATACGGAGGACGAATTGAAAATCAGATTAGGACATTCCATTCTTGGCGTATAAGCGGTCTTTTCGCCCCAAATATCCCAACTAACGTAAATGTGAAGATTACATATATCTTCTTCGTCGGGGATATTTGCAACCTAATAATCTCAATAAATATAACAAGATTATGTTCTCCAGAAACAATGGTAAATATATGAGATATACTAACCGATGTAGAAAGTTGCAATCGCGAAATGTGGATCTCAATGAGACCTTGCCTATCAGTAATTAATAAAGGATCCATTGGGCACACTGGTAACCTTACACTGTCATTCAAACATTCGGTTCTACAAGGTAATTTTTGTTTCTCCTGCAAGGACAGCGGATCTTTCGCTTTGCGCAAGTGACACGTTAAATTGCATTTGGGATAACGGAGCGATTTTAATCTTTTTAGCTTTACCATCTTTTCTGCCTAAATAAAAATCATTGACATTATACTAGGCTATAATTTAATACTTCAAAGAGAGCTATTAACAATTGCTTACGCAAAAATCTTTACTAATATCTCGATATGATAATTTTCTGTGAGCCATGGGAGAGGAAGTATCATCAAATATGTCTTTCAATGATGAACTTGTTAAAATGGTTGCAGAATTTTTTTTACATGCAAAATTGCACTTCTTGTTGGAGTAAAGGGCAGTCGATTTAAGAGAACAGCTCGTACAATAATCAGATTCTAAATTCACATAACAGTTTTTAAAATTATTTGAGGTATAAAATCACACTCGTTATCGCACTTTTACGTGTTTAGTCTCAGTATTAAAAGAATTTGTAAAAATCTCAGATTATATGATTATTATTACCAAAATTTTGTGTAGTTCCTGCATTAAAATCATGTTGTTTAATATTGCGAGTAATTTTTGTAGGATGATTGTTGTTAACGTCAATTAACGGATCTTCGATTGCAGATACTTGATGATCCAAGCATGATTTTCCATCAACATCAGCAAACAATAAAAATTCTTGCAAAATGTCGAATAAAATTAGAAACATTTGACCTAGTGTTATATCTGAATTTTTCAAATATGCAAATCTTTTCTGTAAATTCTTCTGTATAGTGCTTGATGTATCACGCTGAGAAGATATTTCTCCGTCACTGCAATAGATACTACTACTATTAACATTCTAATTTTTTAATTTTTAATAGTGTAGTGAAAAACATGAAAAAAAAGGTATGAAACAAAATATATAAAACAAGGTTAAATACAAAATCAATAATAGAATATTAACAAGCACATATATAAAAACTTGTTGTTATATACTTGATTTCAGTTCTCATGCAACAACGTGGCATCGTTAGTTTGAAAGATACTATTTGTTCATCCGAGAAGCTTGGCAATATGTTGCACTTCAACACCAATCTTGTGACTGCCGAAGAAGTTAGCTCCGCACTCTGCCAATTGGAAGATTCTGAAACGCAGGATATTACTATTATGTTAATGAAGAATTTGAACTTTGAATATATTTTCAAAAACGTAATTTTATAGTGTTTTATTTATCAATTTTATATACCACAAAGATTTTGTTAAATACTCTTCATATATATATATATATATATATATAAATAAATGCTATGTTCATAAAATATATATTTACTGTTAGTACCGAACGGTAGAGTTTCTGTCAATAATTAGAATCACCAAACAGTAGCTTCTCGAGGGGTACGACTTGCCTGTGCCTCTGAGCTACATCCAAAACGCCCGTGCATTCTTCCTTAGGAGTGATTCTTGATGCATTCAAAGGAGTGTTAATTTGTGCTTGATCTAACAATTTTAATATTTTTTCTCGAGATAAAACACTCGTGTCATTTGTTTCTTGATTTGTCTTCCATTCCTTCAATGGCGATTGAGATGATGTCTTATCTTCATTATTCGAAATTATCATTGTACCCTGTTCCCTTGTGCTAGTAATAACGATCGCCTGTACAGATTTATCAGCCGATTGCCAATCTTCTCTAGTATTGCCCACAGTTTTTTCCAATTGTATAATTTTATCATACATTTCGCAACATTTTTTACATTGTTCCACACCTGGTACTGACATTATGATGTCCTGCTTTTTATCTTGCGTATGCAAAGACTGAAAATATTATAAAACTAATAATAAGAATTAGTCAAATACTAGGCAATTTTTTAAATATTTGCAGTAGATATATACTAACCGCTAGTTGTACTGTCAAAACATCTATATTTGTCTGTAATTCTTGAAGTTTTGCGAGTAATCGCTCATTGGCAGTTTTTAATGCTATAATATTAGCTTGCTCATTGTTGAAAGCAGTCCTTAATGTTTGTTGCTCCTGAGCGTCATCGTAGAGTCTTTTTTTTAGTTCAATATTCTCTAATTCAACTTGCCCATATTTTGACGTAAGCGCAATAAGTTCGTTATTGTGTTGTTGCAATATTTTAATTTCGTTTACAAGATCCCGTATCTGTTCATCTTTTTCGCGTAATGTGAACTGTGAATTCTTTGCTTTCAACATCTGGTCATCGATCTCAGCTATGCGCGTTCTTTCCGAAGAAAGAACAGCAACTATTTCCTGATTATTCCTAATAAAATAATAATTTTCACACACAAAGTAGAAATATACTGTATTTAACCATTTTTCTCGTAATATCTAAGTTATAAATATATATTAAACAATTTATTATATCTACAAAAATAAGAGGTTGATATATAATAAATATACTTCGTCGTTAGTTCAAGAGTTGTCTTCAAGTCATTAATTTCGGTGGTCAATACAGTATTTTTCTCTTGGGTTGTCATTAATTTATCGTTCAATTGCTTCATTTGGCGCCACACCCGTATATACTCTACATTTTCCGCCACCTTCTCTTTTTGATTATTGGTTAAATGCGCCAGTTCTTTCTCCAATTCCATTATACGACATGTCATATCTTTCTTCTGCGCCTCCAATTTCTACAAAAAAAGTTGAACATTATGTTAAAATTATGTAACATTAATAACGAGCAAATTTATGCTTTCGTGAGGCTGTATAATCATCCGAATATCAAATCTCTCCTCGTGGAAGGAACTCGTGCAATAATATACATCCCTTATGCTATTTTACATTATTGTGCAAACTCTGTTTTATACTCTGTATAAGCGAAATATGACATTAATTGTGCTGTACAAATGAAATAAATAAGACAATATAAAATTGAATATATGTATATGTGCAAATATCTCTCTTGGATTTATTCGAGTTTTACCTCGATTTTAATGAGGTAATTTCGCATATCGTTATCATCGTCCCCTGCTCCAACGATGCACTGACAGGATGGCGCTCTCACGCGATTATTTTCGCTTCGACACGTCCTAAAGGGAGCCGATTCAGTATTTCAATGTGCCGCGACATAATGAGTCATAGTACATACATATACCTAGTACTTACACAAGCCCGGAAGACGATGGTCTAACGAGATTACGACTGCGCGACGACGACCTGCCGCTCATCGTGTGACTCAACAATTGATTCCTCATCACAGCGATTTTCTCCTTCAGCTGAAACATTTAATATTTCAGAATATTCATTTTTTTTAATTTTTGGTCATACAGATTATATATAATCCTTAGTATGCATTAATTTTGTTAAAGTGTCAATTCATAATATTATGAATAATTTAATAATCTATGCTGTACAGAAGTAATACAATAGAGATAATAGAATATAAACGTTATTCTTCCGAGTGGAAGATCTAATTATTAAGTCATGATAAGAGAAAGAAAGAATCGCCATTATTTGAAGATAATTTACCTTGGTATTTTCAAGCTCAAGAACGGCCGTTCTATTCCTATCATCGGCGATATCTAATGTTAATCCACACGATCTTGGATTACCAGCCAATCTAATCAGCTTCGTCCCGAGCCGCTTAATCTTGTCCTCCTGGCAGTTGGATAATTTCTTCAGATTGCTCGCCTCATCGAGTAAACGTAAATACTTATCCTCCAGCTGATAACGATCGAGTTTGCAAACGAGATGACGTTCTCTGGGATCTTTCGATATACAAAACATTACTTACGCACTTTGCACATCATTACACGCAAAAATAAATAGTATAATAATAAATATGTGTAATATTTGTTTGTCGATTTCGATTCTGGAACATAACGTCGGAAGAATTAAATTTATGTTCGCGCGCATTTGTATAGGAAATAAGGCTACAAATCAAGTTTATCGAATAATTGACTATAAATTATCCAAGTGGAATTACATACGACAGATACAAATGGATACGAACCTATTATAGTACTACTGATAATCGTGTCCACGCACGAGCCTTCCTTGACAGGCAAGATGTCACGATTCGGATCGTCTGCCATTTTCAATCAGAATTCCGATGTCTTAAGATCAGACGAAAAATATCGTCTACAATTTCGAGACGACGTTGATTAGTATGTGGATGTCAGCGGATGCTGAAAATTCGATATGCAGCGTGGAAAGCGTTGTTTATTCGCGAAATGCTGCGGAGAGCGCATCAAAGGGATATAATTTGAGAAAAGATAACGCGTAACAAATAGAAGCGATTCTTCTAGATCATTGCCTCTTATGATCCAAATTACATTTATAAAATATCCTACGCGCTGTCTTCGCCAAAATAACGATTATTTCTCCAATCATTTGTACAAGAGTAATTAAACATGTCTGTCGATTTTGTTCCATTACCGATTTGCGAACGAGAGAATTCGAGTGATCGATATAACGCTCTGTGATTCCATGCTAACTTCAATCTATTAATAAACGATTTTTATCATGGTATAAAGTGCTGTTACGTGATATTTTTTTTTTTTTACAGATTTTTTGACAAAATATATCGATTGGCGTTTCTAAACTGTGAATTACATCAATGTTATAATTTTTTAATAACACAACTATTATGTACGTTTATTGTGCGTATTACATTTTACATTTTGTTAAGTGGAAAATTATAATATTACTATAATGTGTGTAGATTCGGGGTGGAGGGACTCTTCTTAACATTTATCAAATAACGTAATATTAATATATATTATTTTTATCATTAATCCGCCTTTCGCGTTCACAAACGAGAAGATAAATAAGCGATTTTGTTTTGAGAAACTAACAATTGCTGGGCGTACCCAAATGATAATAATTATTGTCGGTTATCACTCTTGCTGCCAGATTTGAGATAAACGCTATACGCTATCTATTAAAATCGTCTCCGCGTGTGAAGAACTCTTTCGAGGGTGTGATTCATCCTCATTCGATATGAATCATCTCTCTGCATAGAACTTAGCGGAAAAGAAAAAAAAAATAACAGAAAAGGAATTCAGTTTTTACGAGGAGAAAGATGGAAAAGATCACGCGGCTTCTGAGATCGATGATTATATTTGAGACTCGATTTTCTCTTTCTTCATTCTTCTTTCTCAGGAAAGACAGGCGTGTTATGGCGAACTGGCGCCACCCGGTATAAGGTATATCAGCTCAGCACCGCTGCAAGTCAGTGCAAGCGGCGCTACGGGACGCGGAGTGGAGCCACGATCAGGAAAATGTAGGAGAGACCAAGCACAACCTGAACCCGTTCGTGACCACTGCACCGTACCCTCGCTTTTGACATCGGCGACGGTGGTGGTGGTGGTGGTGGTGGTGGTGGTGGCGGCGGCGGCGTGTGCGTGCTAGTGGGAAAGGTAAGATGGCGGCGGACGGAGATGCGGTGATTCCGGACCAGGAAAAAGTGCGAATAGTCTCGGATTTTATATTGCACTCGCCGCCGGGTGAGTTCAACGAGGTGTTCAACGACGTGAGGGTTCTTCTGAACAACGACAACCTGTTGAAGGAGGGCGCGTCCGGAGCCTTCGCTCAGTATAACAAGGACCAGCTCACGCCTGTTAAGGTACATCATCATCGTCGTCATCATCATTATAGGCGGCCGCCGACGGTACCGCGCACGTTGACCCTGTATTTCTCCCGCGCGGCCTTCGCCTGACTCACGGCAAATACGGTTCGCACCCTTGGCGCCCTTTTGCGCGTTTACCCCCTTTTCCTTTTAAATGTATGTATCGATTCCGAAAGCCCGCGAGGCGCGACCACGGTGACCTTAAACACTTTGTCTCTATCTACTTCGCGTTATCGGAGCCCTCTGGGACTCACCGCGTGGATGATGCTCGCTCCAGACATTGCCACGCGATGACATCTCCGCGCTCTCGCACGACCGGCACGAATACTCGACCCTCCTCGCGTCAGGTTATGGACATTTTGCTCTAGCTAGATAACAGGAACGTCGTATCACTATTTAATCTCCGAATGTACAAACGAAGACTATTTTCTTTCTCCTTGTATTAGATCGCTATCTTGACGAGGGTATATTTTGGAAACTCGTAATTCAGCTGAGGTTAAACCCTACTGGCATGTACAATGCCTTTAGCAATGCCACAATGTTTTTTTTATTCGTTTTTCTTCTACTGTAAATAATTTACTTTGCAATATAAAAAATTCAAGGTTTACATCTGTTTTTTTTTCTATAAAATGATAAATCTATGCAAAAATAGATTGTGATATATTAATTAGCATAAGGCTGGAATCAGACTACACATTGAAGATTAAGATTGAAAATAGAAATTTAACTAATGAAAATAAAGGAATTTTAACTCTTATTATTTTGATTGGCCAAATTTTACTCTTCAATCTCAATCTTCAATGTCTGATTTCTAAAAAAAAAATAAGCACGGGAAGTAAAATATAAAACTTTGTCTTTTTCATCACACGCAGATAGAAGGAAGTGACCATCCAGCGCTCATAACGGAACACAATGACTTGGGTTCTCAGAGGTTTTACGATGCACGGAGTAAGCAAAGTTTTAAATATGATCACCTGAGAAAAGAGGCGCAAGATTATGAATCTTACGAACCAGATCCTTTGGCAGAACCTTGGAGGTCAGCCCTTCAAGAAGAAATAACAAATTATACTCAAAGTCATTACAGACATGGCGCTTGCTCAGTTTTTGGAAAATCCCTTGGAGGTAATTGTTACTTCGATCAATTGACTTTAAATAAATCAGAGAGCGTTGCGAGTAACAATTGTTTTTTTTCTAATGCAGGAAATATAACGCTAACGGCGTGCATAGAAGATCATCAATTTCAACCTAAAAACTTCTGGAACGGCCGCTGGCGTTCAGTGTGGACTGTCAGTTTCACTCCAAATTCGGGTAACGCCGAATTGAGAGGTAGTCTCAAAGTACAAGTACATTATTATGAGGATGGAAATGTACAATTGGTCAGTAGCAAAGACGTGAAGGAGAGCCTGCCGATCTCCAGTGAGAAACAAACGGCGAAGGATTTGATACGATTTGTCGAGGAATCCGAAAACGATTATCAAACGGCAATTTCCGAGAACTATCAAACAATGTCCGACACCACCTTTAAAGCATTGCGAAGGCAATTACCAGTAATGCGAACAAAAATTGACTGGAACAAAATTGTGTCGTACAGTATTGGCAAAGAGCTTAAAAGTCAATAGAAATAGATTTTTTTATATTAAAAGAAATAATTAAAAAAGCGCATTTTGCTGCATGAGTGAAGTCTGGAGGTGTGATGTGCATGGGAGCAAATTATAACACTATTAAATAATGTCTGACTAGAGATATTCGACTCATGCATGCACTCAAGGTTCCTCTCGACTCCATATTGTATGTTGTTACAAGAAGCAATAAAACAAAAAGGTCAACATTTTGGCGTTGTCAATTGTATAAAAAAAAAATTAATTAAAAGCAGAATTTTTTAAATCTACATGAGTTTTTTCATAAAATAATGTAATGTTAAACGATTTAGTAAACATTATTTTTACAAATATGCTAATTCTTGTAAAATCGAAAATCAATATCCGATGACGGAACCTTTTTATACATCGCGATGTTTTTTTTTTTTCTTCATTTTGACTAACCATCTTTCTTAAAATGATGTCCGTGATATTCGCATTGTGCAGCATAGTGCAAGACATAATCTTTGGATAGACATAAACGCGATATTAAGTATCGAAGATAAAAGATCTATTCATTATTTATAATGGGGTAATAGGGATCCTTGTTCTTATGTTAAGTGATTGAACTGAAGTTGAATTCAATGTGTTGAATAGCTTGAGATTGTGAGATACAGATAGCGAAAATAAATTTAAACTATAATCATGTAGTTGTGAAGTAATGAGCAGATATAGGCAGTTTTTCAACTGATAAAATTTATAAATTCCTATAAACTTTATCAAAAATATAGTAACATCAGTGATATCTTATAATTATTTATATTTTTACTTTTAATAACACACTATCTGGAGGATATTATTATATGTTGTATATTATTATATATTATAATAAGAGAAATTAATATGCAATGTTATTCACTGAGGTTATTATTTTGTTGATAATTATGTCATTACTTTTACATTGATCTGCTCTAGCATAATTTATCACTTAATGGTTCACCCTGACTCAAAGCAAAATAATTTTAATTATTTTATTACAGACCATCTATCTGATGCTTGAATACTAAAAAGTAAAATATATTATTACGTTTTCTGATATAAATATAATTATATATGAAACACGATTAGAGCCTGTACGAAAAATGCTACATGATACAAAAAAAAATTTTCTTACGGATGTGATGATGTGTGAATAAATTAGCGAAATTGACAGTTTGCGTCAAGTATAAGAAAGATCTGTAGACTGACATTTCTTTTAAAGAAAACAAATCTGTAACGCTTAAGTCTTAGATCATTCAAAGCGACTCTATGACACATCTCGTGTATTTAAAAATTTGGTTAAAGAATAATATATGTATTGATACATATATTGTTCTTTATTCAAATTTTTTATTATATAAATATATATGTATATATATACATATTCTCTGATTATTGTGTTACTTATCGATACAACATGCTGGGGCCATGGGTGATATCAAACGCATAATATATCAAATGTAATACAAAGACATTAGATGTGTCTAACCATGATTTGTCAGCCCGGTACCGAACACCGTTAAGTGTTCATTACCGCGTTCAATACACAAAGTACGAGAAACAAGGAAACATAACTCTTAACAGATATTGGTGGGCAAGGCCTACTATTTTTATCTAACTTTACATTTCATAAAAGTATAAGTCTCTATATACATTTTTGTTAAAATGTATTGTTTTATAATAAGTATGTCTATTATATACTGGATACGTTGCAAAGTTTTAATGAACTACTGAATGAAATAAATGTTAATCATTGCGCAACTTGGTTTCTAAATTAAATCACTTTAGTGTAGCCGTCACGAAAGAGTCATTCGAGTTCGAAAGCAGAAGCGGGAAATCTCTTGGTGCTATCGCTTACTACACATTACACAGCCAGACATTGTACGCGAAAACGGAAACTAACAAAGTACATAATATATTGTACATTGTAGAATGTAGCCTATAGACTGCTGGAGCCTTAATCTGTTCACTTTACGTTGGGGAATGGGATGGGTATGGAGATTGGGTCTCGGGGAATATACTATGTACATATGTTATTTGAATGAATGAATGCGACGATGCGCACCATCATTTGACTCTTAATACAATAGGATTCGAAACGTGCGTGTAATATTATTCATACTTTGTAAGTTACATCGTAATTCAAGGCATCATCTTTTTAGTCACAGTACAGCTCTTCAAAGGGAAAGGAAAAGAGAAACGCAAGTTCTTGCCATTGATACTTGAGGGTGATTAAATAAAAGTACATACGGATAAAATACGTTAATTAAATTACTTGTTAGAATGTGAAGCGCGATAACAAAGTTACTCATGTAAATACAATCGCACATATGCTACTTGGAGTCGTTTGTATTACGTATGTAAATTACAAAATGGGGCGTTGAGATGTTTCGAATCTTGTCAAAACTCTACATGACATAGTTGCCTACGATATTGAAAATTAGGTATTACCTACAATCGAATGTATCGTAACATAACAAAACGCATGTCCTTATGTAAAAATTTAAACACAAAATACATTTATCAGTTAAATTATGTATTATTGAATGTTATTATTGATTAAATAAAGTGATATGACACTTTATATATACTTGTGCTTTCGAGTTTAAAAGATTCTTTTATAGAAATATGTTTTGTATACAAATTAAATTTGTAGATGTAGATGTTTTCTTTATGGAAAATTAATTATGTGACATTAACTTATGTAAAACAAACAGAATTTGTTAAATTATTTTAATAACTAATATTTATACTTAATAATCATGTATTTCTCATTTTTGTTTTCTTCTTTTAAGGAAGCTTGTATTTAAGTTTGTATTTAGATTTCTATCACACTATATACAGATTTTTCTGTTTATCAGATAAAAAAAATATATATATATATATATAATTAGAAAAGAAAAGATATGTCATTATTTTAAACTGTCATTATAAATGTATCATGATGGCTAAAATCTAATAGAACAACCGTCATATTGCAACATAATTAAACAAGTTAATTGATGAGGTTACGTTTTTCTGATTTTATTTCAGATTTATTATTATTATTATTATCGCTCATGTATTGTTTTCATTTCTGTATTGCTTTTATAGATTTACTTAAGTAAACAAACATGTATGTATACTGTGAGATGCATCCATTTAAGATACAAACGTCGCTATCTAAGGATGAGACAGAAACACGTACCTCAGACAAAACGCGCTAATCATTACTGTGCTCGATGTAAGATGCAATAAGATGCAAAAGGTAAGTATCCTCTGCATGTGATGAATCATACGTAAGAGTATGGAGAAGACGTACGTAACGAGAATGTCTTGACAAAATTTGATGTTTGGAGACAGCCATCTATGTTTACACACCGGCCGTTGCTACAATGGCAACCAAACGGAGTAGCATGTGATTGCAGGTGCTACTCCTTCCAGCTACATCTGTACGTAACTGTACGCAACACAGCTACATGTTAGTGTTTCAGAAGAAACATGAGAGTGTGTGATAATTGAAATACTTGCAATACCATTTGATTCCTTCTTTTTCTTTATTTAACATATCAAACATATATTTAAAAGTAAAACAAATGTGATATGTATAATATTGAACGATACGACATACGACCATCAAGCGGTGGTGTCATCTGTCGTACTCACGTGTACTACCATTCCCGCGCCGCATAATTACGATCCGATGCGATAGATAGTAGCCACTGGTAGCCACTCCGTACATTCATCGCCGCCATCTCCGCGACTTTCGATAACAACGAGCGGAGTATTTTGGAATTCAGAGGCTTCTCGCCTTCTGTGAATACAAATTGAAGATCATCTCGCGAGAAATGGCTTACAACTTCCCCGGAGTACCAGCAACCGCTATGCCACCCATGGGTGAGCGATAACCGATTCCTTTAATTATTACTTCATTTGCGTTCCTTCAAATCCATTCCATCCAAATCTGTGTATGTCACCGTTTGTTTTACTGATATACAATTTATAGGCATGGGACCGATAGGTCCGCTAGGTCCAATAGCAGGACCACAGAGCTTTATGGAACTAGCGGGTCAAGGTTTTCCACCGCTGCCACCACCGCCCATACCATTACCTGGCATGAACGACTCACCTTTGGAATTTAGTACGAATAAGAATCAGCCTCCAATAGTGCGAGAAACATCGGATGATAGCAACGATAGAAGAAGCGATAAGAATGACAGAAGAGATCGGGAGAACAGAGATAGTCGCGAAGCACGAGACAACAACCGAAGGTAATATTTTATTTTTGTTTGTTTTGTCAAACTATATGGGAAAAATGACAAATTGCATGAATAATAATTACAGTCTCATATAATTTATCTGCTTAGAATTTAGTTATAGCTTGTGTGTATTATGTTGCAAAAGGTCAAGGGGAGAACGCAGCGATAGACGCGACAGAGAACGTGACAGAAGGGAAGAGAGAAGCGACCGAGATCGTAGAGACGATCGAAGAACCGAAGAAAGAAATAACCCAAATTCTTCAAAGAATAATAGCAATCATGCAAACAATTCTAACAACATCAACAACAATGAAGTTTTATCGTCGACAAATACAAACAATACACCGAGCATAGGCACACAGATGGAACCTGCCACAGGTGTTTGGGGAATGGGAGTGGGTTATCCCATGATGGGTATGGGTCCCATGGGACCAATGGCACCCATGATGGGCGAGATGACACTTGGTCCACATATGAGTCACACACATGGTTATAATCCAATGGGTATGGGTATGATGTCACATGATGGTAGTATGATAGGCGCTCAGATATTGGGCGCTGAACAGATTATGACAGATGCAGCACAGATAATGACCGCAAGCTTACCACCGCCACCAATGACGCCTCAGGGTACCAAAGAAATCATACATTGTAAAAGTTGTGTATTATTTCCACCAAATCCGAACGCTCCACCGCCTACCACGCGAGAGAGACCACCAGGATGTAGAACAATTTTTGTGGGAGGTAAGCATTGCACATTGAATTGATGATCAATATTCAAAAATATTTACGTAATCATACTATCTACACAGGGTTGCCGGAAAACATTACCGAAGCTATAATACAGGAAATATTTGAACGATGTGGAGAGATAACTACTTTGCGTCTTTCTAAGAAGAATTTTTGTCATATACGCTTTGTCTTGGAAGCTAGTGTTGATGCAGCAATTTATTTATCAGGTTATAGAGTAAGAATAGGATCGAGTGGGGAACCTGCAAATACCGGTAGACTTCATGTAGATTTTGCTCAGGTTTGTTACTTACTGCAAATTGTTTATCTAAAAATGTATGATTATATAATCCAATTCTACTTATATACGTGCGTGCGTGTCTAATCATTAATAATGATTTTAGGCTAGAGACGACCAATTTGAATGGGAATGCAGACAACGACAATTACAAAGAGAGCAACGTCATAGAGAAAGAGTTGAAAAGGAAAGACAAAGACCACCGTCGAGTCCGCCTCCAGTAGTACACTATACGGATCACGAGGCATCGAATATCTGTGAAAAAATTAAGCAAGATGATACGTTTATGAAAGCGGTACAAGTAAGTAGTCATTTTAATAAATATTCTAATACAAACTTCAGTTTCCAGTTTGTAATTATGTCAGGTGACGTCTCTGTATTTCTATGACCCAAACGTGTTGTAGATTGTTGTAACGTGGTTAGAACGAGGAGACTGCATCAAACGTAACGCCAACATCTTCTACTCTATGATACAATCAACGAACTCTCACGTGCGACGACTCCTAACCGAAAAAGCTGCTTATGAGGAAGAGTTGCAAAAAGCCAAAGAATTAATGAAAGGAAGAATGCAAGGACTTCTCATACAATGTACGTTTATACGCTTTCTTATTTTTCTATCTTTATGATAGCTCCGTATTATCGTACATATTTCGTGTGCGCTAAATCCGCATTGGCTGGTAAGTTCAGTCTGGCAAGAGGTCAACAACCAATAGAAGGAAATCTTTATTTGGATATAGTAAATGCAACAAAAATATCGTGATTATATTGTTCGTAATCTCAAAGTAACATTAGCGGTATTCGTTGCATTCTTCACACTGTGTGTATGATGAATCCTTATACCACTTATTGAGTTCCGATAAAAAGCAGAGATTTTTCTTAAACCAGTTACGAAGGTACGTTACATCGTTACGTGACAATTAAGAAAAATGATTCATGACATTAAGGTACAACAACCAATTATAATCAGGTACAAAGTCAAATCGAATATTAAGCTTGTCGATCTTAACATATGATATTCTGAAAACCGGCTTTCGCATATCAAGTGATACGCTTGATGTAAAACCTATTCTTAATACCTACGACGAAGTACTTCTCTGTCTCGTCACTACTTTTAGCAATCTCTCAAGTGTATCAAGGCAAATTCGTCTATAAATTCTCTTTGTGGTCAATGCACAATTGGAGGCAACTGGGTAGAAAGGATCAGAGATAGTAGGCGAGGATAAGGTGGGTGAAAAAATCCTATCTTCTCGGACTTAGGATCCAACAAAACCAACGAACGAAGGCGATTTGTCGCAAATTCTATCTCATAGAGTCATAGTGTACTTGAAAGTTGCATGCTTGGCAATGCTAAGGAATAAGGGTGATGGGCTGGGCATCCATTGTTGAAAGATTATTTTGAACTGCAGATTGAAACTTTTACACATATATCGCTTTATCAAATATTCACATATATATAATGTATTATATGAATGTTTATTAATAACGCGCGAGTTAATATTCGTTGTTCAAAATAGTCCTTAACATGGGAAGTCCGCAAATTGCAAGTCTTCGGAATTACATTATCCGCAGTATGGTGGAAAGGTGAACAATGAGAGCGGAATGTTTGGTGAAACCAACTTTACGTTAGATTAGATGCGCCCCAACGCTCGGCACAATCTCCGTGAGACTCCGTGAGATTCTGTAGCTGTACATATGTACGAAAAACACGCTCCGATTATTAAAGGAGGGATCGTTCCCGTCGAGGAATATCATGATATAACTAAACGTTTAATATAACGAGCATACGTTATGAGTACTAAAAGCATAGACGAAACTACCGAGCTTAGAGTTTCAAGCAGAAGGTATACAACGGAGGATTTGTTGTGTTTTTTTGTATGCAACATGCGACCACATGTCATCAACAGTCAGTCAGATCGAACGAGTCTTTACTGCGGCCAGCCACAAGAAGGTCTGGGATCACTTCACTAAGGCGCAGAGGAAGAACATCGAAATGTGGAAGAAACAATCCTCGGTATGTATGTAACGCACTCTCACATGCTAGTGTCTTCTGTATATTTCCTCTTTCTCTTGCGTAATTTAAAATAATCTCAGAATCTTCTCTGTCGTAATATGCTCCTCTGCGCGTTTGCACGATATCTCCAAACACGTTCGTTTTGCAAATTGTATTTTTAAGATATCACAGGTAAGTGACAATTGAGAAAAGAATCGATTCGCCTGCTATTAAAAAAGAAATCGGTCAGACACACGCTTCTCTTCGTGCGTTATAATTTGATACTTTATCGTGGAATGCCGTGACAGTATAGCAGATAAATCCCGTCGGCAACACGCACAACATTAAGAACAACATATGGAACAAAAGGTAATACGAGATTAGCACTTTCGGATCAAAAAGCAACTACAGACTATCCAGCATGGATTTGCCTTACTTTTTTCGAACAGCGTTTACTCGATATACAATACTTGTTATTTCTGTACTTCAGAGCTGCATCTGCTTCTTACGATCAGGTAAGCCCAAATCATTTTGAAAAGGCGAGCAAAGTCCTGAAACTCTTCTGTAATGAAAACTGAGACAAAATCGTATGCGGTATCGCGCCTAAACTCTGAATTACAGAAAAACTACTGTACGAAACTACATTTTAAGAATAATACATAGATAAGTGAAGTAGCTATATAATTAAAAACAACAATAAGAAAGAATATTGAATTACATTTGCTTGATTTTAGTAGCGGATTTTCTGGACGTTACTTTAAAAATAGAAGAAGGTTGTATCACATGTGACATCTACAAGAAACCAACCAATTCAGAAAGATACTTAAGTTATAAATCTAACTACCCTTTGGAACACCAAAGATGAGTAATAATCGGACAGCTGGATAGAATATTGTTCCTATCGCATCTAAAATTTTATTATAAGAACATTGAAGATATGATTAATATACTGTTAAAAAATGAATATCCCCTTTAGAGATAATATTTTCTACCACTAATAACAAAATAACTTTATGTAATAGAAACAATTTATATGAAAACATTACTTACAATCAGTAATTAAACAATAACATGTCAAAAAAATACTTCATAATTCCATATATAAATGAAATTTCTGAAAAATTTAAAACAATTGGAAAAAATATAACTTGAACCAAATCTATGAATTTAAATCAATATATAAAATTAGGTAAAGACAAATTAGAAAAAATGGAACAATATGTACAACGTCGTTATATTATATACTATAATAAGCTGTTTCGATTGCGATTCCTCTTACGTGGAACAAACGGAAAGGAAATTATATAGACACCAGAATATAAAATATATATTATATATATATATATATATACACATTATAACTTCAAAACTCTTTTTTGTTAATCTACGTACCGACAATTTAATATTTTGATCACTGACTCTACTGTTGTAACGAACTGCGAAATTTCAACAATCAAATAATTTTTAATATAACGAGAATTTTCTTTTATTATGATACATTAAAGATAGCCTAATCGAGGTTGAAATGTTTATATATTAATATTACATTAAATTAATAAATCAGCGGATAATAATATTATCCGCTACTAAAATCATGTGAATGTGGTTCAATATTTATTGTTGTTTTTACATTTTAAGAAATTAATATTGTACATTAATAAAAAAAAACAAGAACTGTCTACGTTTAGAGACGTATTTAAATACTATTGTTTGAACGGCAGATAAGAAATTACATACTTTGCATGCATTTGTGTGAAAAAACAACAGTTATGATTTAGAGTACTTTATAATTTTCGTTATTCATAACAGGAAATAAAAGCCGTACAACTGGAAGACAGTCTAATTGAAGGCGAAGGTGAAATGGATGTATCGGACTCAGAGGAGGAACCTCAACGTAAGAAAACACGCAATCAATTGGACGGTAATCAAGAAGATGTCGAGAGGCTACAGAGTCTCAAAGAAGAGAACGACAGTCTGAGATGCCAGTTGGAAGCGTATAAGAATGAAGTGTGTATTATTGTGAATCGATTTGGTGACACCGGGGAATTTTCCGAAAAGTTTCTAATTATAAATCTTTATAGGTGGATCTTTTGAAATCGGAAACAAAAGTCGAGATGGAAGGAAAGGAGAAGCAAATGAAGATGTTACAGCAAACGCTGAAAGGTATGCAAGAGCAATTGATGCAGTCGCATAAACAGCAAGTACAGGACGATCAGAAGATCAAAGACTTGACTGTCAAGCTAAATGCTACAAAGAAGGAAGAGCCCAGAGAAAGTGAGATTATCACACTTGACAAAGACGACGATATTAGTGAGGAGCCACGCACACCGAAGCAACACATTCTCGCCTCCAATCTCGTGCAAGTCACCCAAAAGGATGCTAAACTTATTGGTAACATCAATTTCAGAAATAATTGGAAAATGATTTCTTTAAAATGTCAGTCGTAACTTTGCTAATATATTACAAACGTTACAGGACTTATAGCGACATTTCTGCATATCCATCCGTTTGGTGCGAGCGTGGATTATTTATGGTCCTATCTGCAGAAAATGGAGCCCGGCATTAAACCAAGTGAAGTTGAAATTTTAATGCAACGTTTTCCACAAGTCTTCAAACAAGAATTGTTCGGTATTGGTGCAAATATGGAGAGACGTTGGCAATTTTCAGGTTTTAACGTTTATCGCAATCATTGAATCTAGACGATTGAATGTAAAAATACTGTGAAAGTAACATTTGTCTTATTGTTCCTCTCTGTCTCTTTCGTTATTTCGCGAGTGCAATTGAAATCTCCATGACAAACGTACGAAAACAATGAAAAATTCGACGTCGTGGTGAATTAATAAAATATCTTTACCGATTCTTAATTTTAACGATATAAACAAGTATCTCTTAATTTCTTTTAGAAATATATAAAAGTAACTTGTGAATAACATTTAACAATTTATTTTTATTTAAGGAGATCCTAAAGTGAAACTTGAGCTCCGACGAAATCTATGTTTACCGAAAAAATACGATACATAGATACATCTTTATTACTTTATATTACCACACACATACACACACACCAATATCTCACACACACACACACACACATAAATTTTTGTAGAACAATAGCGTTTTAATTAGACGTCTTAATCTAATTCTAAGAATTTCACGTTATTTGTTCATGTAAACTACTAATTTGTGGACCACAACTTCGTAAGTACAGATTGCAAAGCTTTATCAAGCAAATACGACATTGATAGCTCTGACGTCATATTAGAGTAAGAAATGGTAAAGATCTTAATTTAAATTATTTTTTCGTTCTTGGCATAAATTCTATCTTACAGACACGTATTAATGCATATACTTTAATCCTGGAAAAGAATTTTTTAATTTGTAAAGGAGGAAAAAAGTAATTGTTATACAAAAAGTATTACGTTTAGTCGATAATACAAAATTAAAACAACAATTAGAAAAGAGAATATGACGCATAACGTGATAGACAAATTTATTACATAATTGCAAGTTTAATTAAATTGTAGAGAATATCTGAAGAGAGATTTCTTCATTAGTTATCAATTGATGTATTGATAATATACAAGCATTTATATATCTAACGGGGAACTTTATAGAAATAAATTCTATATAAGAAAAAAAAATTAATTTTCCCGGACGGATTCTGTTTTCGTATTAACAGAGCGATAGAGATGGTTGTCTTCAAATAAAGCAGAGAAAATAGTTTTGGCTGCCTTGCATTATCAAACCGAATAGCGCATGACTGACAAGTTAAAGCCCGTTATACATGTACAACGAGTTTGTCCGCGATATCGATTGGCTAATAAATACTAAGGGCAGTATTCATAATCCGTTTTTATTTTAAGATTGTCTTAAGATGCTAATATGACTTTCTGATTTCTGGTTCATGACATCTTAAGATTGTACATACTTACATCTTAAATATATTATAAAAATCGACTATGAGTACTGGCTTAAATTTTTAAGGTATCTTTCACTATAAATGCTTTGATGCATTTAACCGACCAATCAAAGAATGCTTCAAAGCATTTGTAGCGTTTCGTTGATCGTGCTTCTAGAATAACGTATATAATGTAGAATGGCCAACCCTTTGCTTTGGAAATAGGAACAATTCTCCCGTTTGAAAATGGAACCATCCGGACGATCTCCTTTCTTTTGTGATCAAAGTTTATCTCTAGGGGATTCCCTGTATCGTACTTGAGACGGTATAAATGCTGCAGTCAATACAAACTTCACTTCATTTTATTCTTTAAAACCGCCGTGATCGTGCTGAAAGTATCTCTTGGATCCTTGATTAGTTACATAGATTTTATTGAAGACTCCAATATTCTCAATCTGTTTTATTTAGTAAGGCTTTATCTTACTAAAAGCTTTATCTTACTAAAAAGTGAGTATTTCATCTTATTAATATCAATTTATTAATTGATTTTACTCCTAGTATACTTTTTAAAAAATTAATGATTTTTTATGATTAGAATCAGTTGAAGGATAGCAGCAATTCTATATAAAATTACAACAGTGCGTAAAATAATAGTTTATTAAAAGTTTATTAAAAAAGAAAACCATTTATTATTAATATATTCACATAGAAATTTATTCAAGTGTCTGTAATCTAAAGAAAAGACGTATGGGTGCTGTTATACTTCGTATATTGATATCTACTGAAAATATTAAGGCTGTATGTGTGTTTAATATAATTTAATTTTAAGACATTAAATTGAAACTTATAACGGCTTTTTTGAATAAATAAATTATTATTTAAAAAAAAAGAGCATGCGTACAACCGACATCAGATATTATTGCAAAATTATTCTATTATATTAAAATGATTAATTTAAATACATACGTTTCGATCTTTTTTTATCAGATCATTTTCAGTGTTTACAATAGTATAAATAAATATAGAGAACCTTTGAAAACGCAATAAAAATTCAAATCTTATAATAGTTAACAGTAATGATACAATTATCTTAAAAAATTGTCTGTTATATAATTCTACTGTCAAACTATTGATCGCAATTCGTCGTACATACATTTTGCAGTAATCATGGAATTTTTTAACGTTTTAAAAATTGTTCTTAAAATCTGCTTCACAACCAAATGCCAGCCACTTTAAACATTTGCATTGCAGTGACTTTTTGAAGTGACATACTGAGAAAATGAGTTAAATCACAAGTTTTTTATAAGTTCTGTTTTTTTTTACTATTCTTGGACGACTTTGATAAAAATAAAAAATTTTTGTTGTTTTTTAACAAACCATAGAAATGTTGAATTAATTCAACATTTTATTAATGTAATCTTTCAGAAAATAAATTCTCAATTTAACTTTACACTGGTTTTCATAATTTTCATACAACTTTTAATATAAATTTTTTAACAATTTTTTATACAATTTTAAATAACCTAACAGCATTATCGAATTGTGTCCTTATGAAATTAAAAAAGATGGAATGTAACGTATGGATTGACGTTAACGCTTCTATTTTTAATTATTTTAAATTGAAATTTATAACAGTTTGTTTAATAAATCAATAATTTCTAGAGAAAGGAGTATAAAATCCGCAATAATATCTAATGTTGATTTTATGCTCCTTTCTTTGCTAATTAAAAAAATTAATTTTCGTTTTATTTTTATGTAAATTAAAAATATTTAATTTGATTCTCCTCCCTCTATCATGATGTATAACTTAAGTCATCTATTTTAACAATTGTAGTACAGTGTGTAGTGTCCAATTCGCGATTGAAGAATCTATATATCTATATAAAATAACACGATAGATGTGTACATACATATACATAGTTTATTTCTGAAAAGATGTAAAAAAATATTTAAAATTTTTTTTTAAATAAAATGATGTGAAATATTGATAAATTTCTTGCAAATTCTTATCTTTTAATCAATTTATTTAATGTTATATTCCATTTTTTCTTTTTCTTTATTATTCTTTAATCAAGTACGATGGACGATTAGGACATATCGAATTTAATTAAATATTTATGTTATCATGTATTTTATTACAAAAATCGTATTTATATTCTAGATGGATTCAAAGGCTAGGGACAATCGCACTAATCAGTGCAATCCTAACCATAAACCAACAGGGCCTGGTCACAAAGCTGGGTATCAAGGATCGGGTACCAAAGCAGATCTTGATAACCATTCTCAACAATTAGATCCGAAAAATCCAAAATATGGAAAATAATATGTATTCATGTCTTACAGAATTGGCGTTGTATTTATAATGTATACGCCCGAATAATATAAATGACATGACATCTTAATATTATAAAATGTCTTGTATATTTTTTGTTACCTTTACGTATTCTGAGATGTTCCCCTTCAATATTCCTGTCCAATTTAACAAGAAGACGAAAAATCCATGTCTAAAGATATATATTAATTTAAATTACAGACAGTTATATTAAACAGCTATTTATCGCTAATATCATGTAATTAATAAATGAAGGTTTTTTTAAATTTAAATCATAAAAACAATTAGTCTTCTTGAGTTTAATCCTTCGATATATATTATTATTATTTTACATATATTGAAGATGAAATACTTATTTCATTGTTACATATAAATGATAGAGCAAGTAAAATAAGAAAAACTGCTACATCTCGATTTATCTATTGGGTTGTTGAATCCAATATCCCCAAGTAGCGAAATATTCGTTATTCTTTTCTTGCGTTGGACCACGAAACACCTTTATTTTGACCCGTTGAACATCATCTGCAAACAATCAGCAACTGCACAGTTTTTTTATGGCATTTACGAATACCGCGATATTATCTTACATACACACATTTTCCTTTTCTGTAATCCAAATGAAGATTACGAGAGCAAGGTATAAATTTAAATGTTTCCTTAAATAATTATTAATGATATCGTCTGCAGTATTACCTTTTTTCAAAGTTGAATAACGCATTGCGCTGTTTGACTCATCGCAACTTATCATCATAAATATCGCTATATCGAGCAGACAGAATACAAAAAGAGTGCACTGCAAATATTAATTCTTTGATTATTTAATTGAATATTTTTGTTGCATAATATTGCACAACAAAGTTTAGCTGAATAAAACGCAAATCTATAAATATTTCACTATAGATTACAGTCTGACTCACCGTTAATCTCATCGCGATTGTGAATATAATAAATTTCTAGATGAAAGACGGGAATTTTATATGCTACAGTGTCCGCATCTAGAGCATGACCGATCCTGATTTTCCATCTCGCGGTTTGAGGGACCGTTTCTTTAGAAAGAAAGCTGTATTGTCCTGCAAAGGTGAAGGTGATACGTCACAAAGACGATTATAAGAACACAACGTTACATCTTTTTTTTTTTATAGGCTTTTCACCTGGGCGATTTGTTCGTAACACTGAGTGAATTCGTCGTCACGTTGTAAAGACATGTTTAATAGACATAGATATTTCCAAACACTCGCGTTACGATTGTCGATCTGATTCGCTTCCGATAAAGCCGCCTCGGCTTCCGTGAATCGCTGCAGCTGAGACAATTTTCATATATAAAAGCGATTTTTACGTATAAAAGATTAATTAATGGCACAGAAGTTTTTGTTAAAAATTTTTCTTTTTTATTAACTTGATTGATTCACCTCAAAAAAGGCGATTCCTGCGCCAAGCCACGTTTCCACCGTAGGTGAAGTTCTGCTTGCGGTGAGAAATACTTTTAACCCACGCTCGTAATCACCGACATTTTCGTAATACAGTCCCATTCTAGCATTGTAATGCTGTTATAAATAAATTGACTCTACTTTTTTTCCTCTCAATCGTCTCGCGCAATATCTAAACAAATGATTTTACCTTGTTTGCACGAGATGCAAATCATCTGGCCTGTCGAATACTGCATTGGCGAACTCGTAGTAATGAATGGCATCTGTGAAATTACCTTCTTGAAAATGACAGTGTCCCATTAAACTACCTATAGAATAATCCTGAACAGAAACATATATTTGAGATTTAAATATGATACAGACGAATTAATTTTATACGATGTTCCTATGATAATTAAATCAGTTAGATACATATTAAATTATATTAATTAATTATTTAGTAATTAGTTATTAATTATTATGGAATTAATTATATATAATTATAATTATATTTAATAATAAGATTATTTAAAATTAATTTCTTTATTAATTTAAAATTATTTATATTTGACTTTTATTTAAGTAATTAATTTATATTCCGTATAGTTTGTAATTGTACAAAACCAATTGTAGTAGTCAACGAATTGAAATATCTAAGAATGATGTGCAAATGCAAACGAACCAGTCCATAAATACTTTCAGCTTCTCTTAAGTGTGATAAAGCTTCTTCGTATTGCTGCGATAAGTAATATCGCACGGCTAAATAATATAGAACATGGGTGGATCTATCTGTTCGAGACATTTCTTTTTCCAACGCTAAGCCAGCAAACTATGCAAATACAAATCGTGACAGTATAATTTGCACGTTTTTACGTAAGAGATGTATTTTAAATACAGGCATATTACTTCGCAAAAATGCAGTTTCAGTAGAAGTGTAGCTGTTATCATAAACACGTTATCCTGTGGACAGTGAATCATTGTCCAAGCAAGAGGATCTTCGCTCGAAGTCCCCGTCTCTTTATCGCCATTCCTCATACATCCTTCCGCTATTCGTAACGTAAGATCTATTCCTGTTTAAAAAAATATATATATTCCTTGTACATACACATTCTACTCTTATCTTTATCTATAATACACAAATATGATAAATTTATTATATCTAACCTGGGCGGTAATCTGTGCGAATGTAAAAAAGATGTAAGATAATCCATCCTTCAACAAATCGCGGATAAAAATCAGTAACAGTTCTCAGAAAGATTTCCGCTTCTCTATAACTCTGATTTTCCGCAAGGATCAATCCGTACATCAATAAACTGCAGAGAAAAACGTTTATTATATGAGATTATTTTTAGAATCTATCGCGGTTTCCTTCCTTCCTGAGTTCGCAACTATAGAATTATAAAAGTACACTTGCGTATTTTTACGTACGCAAATTTATCTCGTCTGTTCAAAAGAATCGCTTCACGGCAACACTCCCTTGCGCGCTCCACATCGCTAATTTTCAAGAGAAAAATCGCATATTTAGTCCACGCTTCAGCATCATTTTTATCTGCCGCGATTGCCTGTGAAAAAGATTATATGCGCAATAACACATTTTAATGTTTGATATTTTCTTAATACAGATGATTGAGTTATGTATATACAGCCTGATAATGTCGTCTTGCATCGTCTATATGACCTAATTCGTAAGCCTCTTCAGCATAAAAGAATAATCTTTTAGGTATTGCAGTGCTCGACGAATCGTCGTCTTCAAAGTGGCTTTCAACGATCTTGTTGATGGCCAGATGCATTTGTTCGACAAGATACGTGTATACGGATGTTACAAAATTCTGTACATAAAATCGTAGCTCATTAGAGCTTTTACTTATTTTCAATGGTGTCTAAATAAATTCGCCTGAATAATAATCTATATTTGAAAATTGCGTATGTTTTATACAATATATAATAATAATAATTTTAAATAATAAATATATTTTTAAACCTGACTGTCAATGGAGTGTACAGTATTCATGTTTGTCTTGAATTTTTGATCTAGTAACATAATCACTTTTAGCTTCAAAGTGCTGCGTATATTTAAGTACGTGCCAGTTTTGTATAGATATTGCGTGAAACAAGTCAGCTCGTCCTAAAAATTATTGTAACAAGCACACGAACGTGGAACGCAATAATTCCTCGTATCTTACTGTTGAAATTAAACTCACCTCTTCAGGAACGAAACAATACTTCGTTTTATCTACCTTTTCTGAATCAATTTTCTGATCATTTAATACGGATAACTGTTCTCGCTTTTTTTCATCACGAAAATCCTAGTACAAAACATATTTCGATATATTTCAATCAATTTATTAAATTATATTTTACGTAAGAATTTTATTTGATGATACCCTGTAGCTCTCCGTAAGAATATCCACTATTTTCCGAATACAAGTTGCGTATTGTTGTTCCGCTAGGTCGAGAGAATAAACGTAATGCGACTTAATTACTTTCGGCTTCATCATTTTCTCGATTCTAGTAAAATTAATTATTTCAGATAAATTTTGATATAATTTTAAAAATTAAACATGAGATGATACTTATTATTATGATTATGCGATTACATGTCTGAAAAATCATTTTCAAGTTTACAAGGGACAAGTGGATACAAAAGTTCGACCTCGATTATGACAAACACAGGCTCGCCAGTCTCCGAAATTAAAGGGGTACTTTGCATTATTTCAACATCCATCTGAATCGAATCCGAAATCCAATTTGAAGAAAACCTTTTTGATTAATGCTGATTTTTTAAAGTACATGTTGCATATGTACGGAATGTTTTAAGTACTAAATGAATTTTGCGTAAAATTCTTTAAAATATTGTATTATGACTATATATGTATATCATATCAACCTTTTTTGATTCCCGTTCATTTAAATTTTTATTCCAAGATTCTGTAGAAAAAATATCTTTTTCCAAGCCAGTCTTTTCAGTTATATTCGATGCATCATACGTATATAATTGCGCAACTACACGAGTACTTTTTACTACATTTATATATATATAAAGAAGAAAAATATTAATCTTTTTAATAACAATATGATTATTTATCATGTATTAAAATGAATTTGTTCGTGCTTACTTCCTGGAAAAACAAGCTCTGATAAATTGACGTAACATTGAAAAAGTTGACATTTATTCAATCCTTCTTCGTTTTGTTTATTGTTGATCTTTTCCGCACTCTTTTTACTTACCATAAATTGAAATGGCCAACATTTATACCTTCGAATATAATTATAATGATATTTAACATGAATTCTCCGATCTTTATACGAGATTTTAATAGACATATACTTGACAAGATGCTTCTTCATCATTTCTCTTCCCATATCACACAATATGCTGCGATTCACAAAGTTCCATTCGATTCTAGGCTCGTCCTGACACGCTTTTTTCTGTAAATTACGCATTATCCGCGCTTCATCGTGCAGTTAATTTATTAGATCAAATTGTAAAATGTCTCGCTCACCGGTAAATCAAGTTCCACATCGAGCATATTTTTTATATGTTTGTAATCGTAGTCGAGTTTCCACTTCGACAATCTGGCGCGACTCTGTAACTTTGATAAGCTTCGCCATCGTTTGGTTCTCTCTAGATCGCGGTATTTTATCCATTTACCATCTTCAAATATTATGTTTTTCGGAAACTGCGGTAAAGAACGCATATCGTAATTTATTTTTTTTTTAATGCAATTGTAATTAATTTTATATTTTGCATAAATATTTTTAATTTATCAAATTAACACAGAGAATTTATTTAAAATGATGTTAATTCGAATGTCTAACAGTTGTAAATTTTAATTGACTTATATATGATCAATTTACAGGTAAATGCAATTCTTTAGATTATATTTATTTGTTCCAACATTCTTAGAAGTCTCATATTATCTTTATAGACGTGATACGTGAATCAATTCTAAGAACTTTTCTGTTTGTTTTATTAACTGCTTTGCATTCAGTTCATTATTTTTATAAAACTATAATCTTTATTTCATTTATAAAATCTTTATTTATGTTATAACGAGAAATGCAAAGAACAATATATTATCATCAAAATATTATAATCAGTTCTTTTTAAATGTGATATACATATATATTATACAACAAAAGGAAAGAGAAAATGTTATCTTTTAAATAAAATAAATTGACACAAAAATTATAACTAAAATGTCTATTGTTTCGTTGATTAAATAATTATTAAAAATATTAAGATACCTCATTGTCAACATATATTATCGTGCCCGCTTTATAATCTGCATCTTCGGTAAATAAAATCGGTGGATTGTAGATACTTTCCACCGTAATACTCAGGAAATTAATTTCTGCTTGCGAAGGAAATATCTCTTCGCCATCGTATATTACTGTCGCGTTTAACAAAGGAAGATTTTGCCATGAGACCGCATTGCCATCAAACGAAAGATGTGGCGTTTGCACTATTAATCTTTCAACAAGCAATTTTTCACCTAGTGATCAAGGTTGTGAAGAATTATTTTAAGTGTAATATCTCGACTTTGCTTTCTCCATGTCGATAAATCATTACCTAGCAATATCGACATTAAATCAAAAGTGCAAAAACCAATTACGCTTGATGAAGTTGTTATTTGCTGTGGAACGATCGCTGTTACTTTCTGTTTGGATTCCGCAGTTGATTTGCCGGAATCAGACACATGTTGATTTTGGACATTATCTTTAGACGTTACCTTTACTGATAAAGCAATAATTTACCACATTGGAATAATTACTAACTTACTGCTGATATGATTGTGAATTATTTATTGATATGCATGCAAATGCGTTGTGATGTAAAAGAGATTCTTTACTTAAAATCGGCGTTGATACGATTAGATTCATGCTATTGCAGTCATTAACTATAAATAAAAGTTCGACTTCGTAGTTGACGTCGTAAATTTGCGGCGGTTCCTTGAAATCCGGATCGATAATGAGAGGAGTACTTTCTCCGAGCACTACGTCATTATGTATCACGATAAACGATATGCTAGTTTTTTCTTTCACCATCTGTCTTATAAACAAATTTTCTCATGATCATGCTGCCGTAGTTGAATACGAAAAAAAACTTACAATGTTTTCGATGGAATTTATAATTATTTTCATGCTTCTTTTAATCGGCTCCTTTTGAATTAAAGATTCTTCCATTTTTATATATGAAGGTATTTGTATATAATACTGAAAAATATATTTTTCTATAGAGCTTTGATATTGTGAGTTTAATAAAATAACCTTCATATATTTTAATAAAGACGATAGTCACGATTTATTTTCAATTGTTTATTGACGCTGACTTCGAGTGAGGAAATTGTTTTATCTTAAATAATGTAGGTAAAATACATTTTTTAAATCATGATGATATAGGAGTAGATATGAAAATTTTGTAAATAAAAAGATCAATATAGTATAACAATAGTAATTTTATTTATCAATAGTATATGTATATGTGCCTTCAATAATAAGCAGATATTTTCGTATAACGATATTATATATGCATATATATATATATAAATTATTATATTTATATAAATATGAGTGAATCTTTGATATACGATTTTAAAGGTTTAGACACCAGAGTCGAATAATCGGATAAACTTTTACTATATAATTTTCCTCACATAAACATATTCTAAACTTTAGCACCTGATATTCGTGTTCTATAAAATTTATAGACGCTCTCTGATATTTTTTTCTCTTATATTTCCGAGAATTTAAAATATATAGAGAGTAACAATCGAATTTACAACAAAAAACATATATGGAATGTACGAATCTAAACTTTCGGCTCACGAAAGCATTAACGATTCCGAAACAGATTCATTGCCATCAGCAACGAATTCTTTTCCTCAGGAAAATTTCCATATATATATATTTTTTTTTTTCTCTTCCTGCAACTCGTTAATGTAGAGTTGGTGAAGATCATAGCAAGCCAACGTTCTTTACTCTTTTCGAAACACGTAACAATTTATGTCACGAAGATGATTTACTTCACGAACATTACAATGTAATTGAGCTACAATTGCGTAATTTACGATCACTGACGTGAAGGCACTACAGTTCTCCAAATGTATTTGCGCCGAAGCGCGTCCTTTATACAATCATATAAAAAATTATTATACATGCGTATATGTATTAAAGTTACAAGTATCAAAACTTCGTCGCGCGATAAATTCGTCGACGAGAAAAAACAAGATTGAATGCGACGATGGTGGATACTCATCGAGTTCTTCGTGTATCTTCCTTGACTTCTGATCTCCAAAGTCACATTTCTCGCTCCATTTAATTTTAAAAATATACAGCGCGGAGGAGAGAAAAGCTATTTATATGGCTACTTGTCGACATCTTTTTCGGCGTATATACGTTGTAGAAAATTCATGTCTATGCCGTAAAGTGGCTTCTAACGGATCGTAAAAACATCCTGCGAGAGAAACAGTCTTTTGAGATAGTCCGAGTACATCGAATGCAGATTTAATCGAACGTTCGACTATAAGGTCTTCATAGTTTTATCGATGTGTCTTAATGTCGTTTCGGGCACCGCGTCCGTCAACGCTTTACGAAAACCTTCGCAGCGAGTCAGTCGCCGAAACATCCTTTTCGCATGATTCCTATGGAAATTCAAGTTATGACGATCATGATTGCAATACTCTGAAGAAAAGTTTACTAATTTTTAATAAATCATTTGTTTGAATAAGTTAATTACTGAATATTTATTAAATGTAAAGTGGTATAAAAGAATCATTAATTTCATATAACTGTCATTTTTTAAAAAACGAATAAATATTTATTTATTGTAGGTAAATATTTAGTTAGATGCTATTCAAATAAATATGTAGTAAAATTTAATTCTTCCTTAGTGTATCGATTTCACGGATGTGAGAATGTATATTACAATGAGATCAATTGTAAATTCACTCACCTCGCATCTAGATTTCCATCCATCAACAACTTTGCGCCCGTGTTTAGCAATTTATCCCTTACATCGCGCGGTAAAATCATAATATGATCAGGTCCAATGCGATCGGTGATATCCGATAACAGTCGCGCGGTCGCCGCGCGAACAATAGCGTTTTGATGACTGGAAAATTGAAATCACAATCGAGAGATAAGCTTTGTCATACGAAAAAACGTTCTTCAATCGCAATTGGAAACTTACCTGGCTCCTCGAAGTACGATGATACCGATGGTTTTATGAGGCGGAAGATACTGCACCATCTGATCTAGCGCTGCGTTGCTGTCCGATCGAAGAAATCGATTGGTATCTGCTGTTCTGTGAAGCAACGGTCCAGCTATGTCGTCCAAATCCTACTCGAAGAGAAAATAAATAAGCGTTTGATAAAATGTTATAAAAATGTTTGAATGCCTATGCCTTTATGCGGAATGACATATATACATCTACCTGATCGATACCCCGAATCTGAGAACTGAAAACATCACCGGCAGCGAGACATGCAGCCCGTGCCACCTGCGATCGAAGATTCTTTATGTGTCGTCCTAAAAGCCTTCCTATCGTTCCAACCGTACAGACGTCCAAGCCTTCTGGATGCTGCTTCGAAATTTGTGACAGAGCTTTCAGACCTTTCATCGTTATTTCCCTGAAACGCAAGATACGCTCTGAATAATAAGTTCATTATATATATATATATATATATATAATCCTTGTTTCTTAATTATTCGGGTAATGAATTATTTAGACACCAAATGATTATGCTAATATTAATATAATATATTTTACAAAATCGACACGTACCAGTCTTTATTCTCGAGCTGTGAAAAGCACTGTTGTACCATTCGTTTGGATTTTTCCGAGGGCTTCTCCATAGCTCTCTTGTTAGAAGGCATTCGACACCTACTAGGACCGCGTACTGGTACTTTCGAGGGCATTCTTCTACGTGATTCGACATCTTCTGCAGGTTCAGACTACAGAGGAGTTCCAGAAGCATTAATTTTGTATGTGTTTTACGACAAGTTGTATAACATTTTAGCAATAACTTTAAGTGTCTTATATATAATTATTTTGATAGCCCAACAAAATTTATTTTCAGATCTGTATCTATTTAAATTTTTAGATACTTTAACAAAACCGTTTTTTCTATGTTAAAATTCTATTGTACAAAGAAGTGTCTTATTGCTATACATATCGTACCTCTATCTTCAATATTCCTGGCTCCGTATTCGTTTCGCTTGCGCTATCTTTACTTTGTTTGTCCTCCAAAGCATCGTTCACGCTGGATTCTTCTTCCGTGGACTAGATAATTATATCTCAATCAGAATGTGTCCTTCAATAGGCAGTTTAATTGTATAAAAACATCTTACTTCTTGAGTATTAATCTTATTATGCGGATTATCATTTTCGACGCTTCTCGTGTTCTCGTACTCGACGGTTTCGTGAGAATGGGGCCTTGATGCGATGATAATTGCTGGTGAATCACCGACTATACTGATGTCTATAGGCGGGTGACCAACGGTGTCCAATGATCGAATGGAAGCATCCTCGTTAGGTACTATGGAAGCGATTATTCTCTCCTCATTGAAATCCCTGGGAGTCTCAATCTGACATTTAAAAAATCAAATTTAAATAGAAGACACCATGGAGTAAATATTAATATTAAAAAAAGGAACTTGTATTTCATTTAATTTAATACAGTTTAAAATACGCAATGATTGTTTATAAATTTTACTTGCTATTATTATCAACGGTATATGAAAGAGAAATGTAATTTCGCATATATAATAATATTATATTTTTTTAATGATTTATCGTCTATACTGACCAAATTGCGCGAACCACAACGAGAATTTCGCTTGGTCGGCGAATTAGAGATTGGCGAATGATGAGTACTGTGATTAGGCGTCAGATACAACGATTCCGATTTTTTGGGACTGATTGTAACTTTCGTGTCTTCGTACGAGGGTAGAATCCGCTCGTTCGATAACGCGGATACAACTGATCTTCGCGCGCTCGACCTGTCGTCCTCCGGTTGTTCGGGAACGCCGGAGCTGCTTTCTGTGCTTCTATTGCAATTTTCATCCACGGTAATTAACTCATGATTTGAATGCCTGGAAATCGATCCAATTCGACTGGCCGGTTTCATATCATCCTCGCTGCTCCATTCCTTCGACACCTCGTCCACAGTCGATGCATCTGCCGTCGTGATTGGGTACTCCATTTTGTTGGTATCCAACGACGTCTAAAATTTTTCGAGAAGTTATTCCGTTGGATTGTACAATGCCGAATTATCTTAACTCACATTTGTAGAAAGAACAGAAATATCTGATAAAAATAATAGTATCTGAGCTCGAATTCAATGACATCTCCTCGAATTAAATACATTTCAATGACAATGACACTTTTTTTTTAAACATAATGTTATTGTATAAAGTTCACTTTACATGATCTATAATTCACGATAGAGTTCGAGAAACAGAATTCTATTTATAATTTTATGTATCAAATAATATAAATACAATTTTAAATGAGAAAAATTTCTTTTATTACAAAAAATACGACATCGAATACATAGGTTAAATTATAATTTATGTCACTTATATATATGGCTAAGCTTTTATAGATTTTCAATTTTCATTACACCAGTATAATTGATCAATCACGAGTAATTATACCCTATAATATATATATTTGATACGATTCTTTCATATTTATAAAAATAAAGCATTATAGTGTGATAAATTTATAATTCTAATTATTTATATGTTTTTTGAATTACGCAATGCGTAAAATTATAAATAGATCGCGAATTATACATTGTCTTTAAGCAAGCTTGAATGTCTGTTAAATAGATATGTAGCTGAATAACTTCAGCAATTTCAAGCATAGTCTATTTGAACTTTAATCTGACGTTTAATTACCATAATACTTAATGGTGAAAAACAAAATGTTGCGTCAAACGATAGACTCCGGTTAAGTTTTCGCTGAGGAAGTAATGACTCCAAATATGCAAAAAAATCTATTACTGAATTACTCTTCGTCGGTGATAGACCACCCTGTATACGCAAAGATTACGATTTACAAATTGGATTTGTCAGCGGTTCGTCGCACTGTGAGAGGAAAAAAATACTAGTAAAGACGATGATTTCTTACGAAAAAGGAATCGACGTTGTCGTGAGTGGCGCTTTGGCGATTCGCCGCCGTCTGTTCCGTGATAACGTCGAACGCCGGATCGCCAGCGTTCAGGCTCTGCGGGGTTGACGATTCACTATTATCATTGTCATTGTAATCTTGCAACGTCGCGTCCTGATTTTCCTCTGGTCCCGATCGGTCATTCCTGGAAATGTCCGACGACGAACTGCTCGCGCTTTTCGGACGTTCGCACGTGCCGATTGAGAAGGAACGCAAAAACTCTAGGAATTCAGAACGTTCAGAGATGTTATAATACATGCTCACTGTAAGACGTCAATAAATGTTTAAAAAATCTCATTGGCAGATCCAGAAATTTGTTACAGGAAAGGCCATTGGCGCGCCGCAAGTGAAACTTTTTTTAAGATCAAATATGAAAAGAATATAGAATGTTAAATTATATTACATTGAAATATAATAGTAATATTAAATATATAATTCATAAAATGTTTTATTTAAATTTTTATTAACACAAGAAAATAATATAATGGTATCTATATATGTTTTTTACATCTATAGAAGTTTCTTAAATTAAACAAAATTTTGGAATAAAATTGTAATTAAGTATTTCAGAAATATTAAAAATATATATAAGATTTCGTTACAAATATTTTTAGAAAAGAAGACTCCACAAGGGGGGCTATATGACCTCCTCGTGGATTCGCTAGAGTGTAAGAAATGAGTCTTGGCGTGGAATTTTCCGTCTGCAAGTTTGTAAATATCGCGAGGCTTAATAGACACTAATTTAAATGTATTGCAATTTGGAAGATGGGACGGGCTATCGATCGGACTTTCCGCTGCAGCGCGACGTTCGATCGTACCTTAGACTTGACCAGCGGAATATTGATTACCTCGGCCGGCGCGTCAGCTAGACCTAAACTCTATATGCATGCACAACGACGAGGTGAAGAACCTCTCGTTCCATTTCGCTATGTTTCCAGTTGCGCGCTTCAGGCCAAAAGTCTACATTGTATTTCATTTATTATATCTCTTTGCTGAGAATGCGAGTCCTTTTAATACACAGCGCGATTGATGTGCAAGATGTGCGATCCGATGTATCACATCAGGTGTTACATAAAAGATAACCATCATATCCATGAGAATGTTAATTTTTTGATAACACTTTAAATTTAAGCGACAAAAGTGTAGATGTCACTTCTGTAGAGTTCAATTAAGTGTCAAAAGTAAAAATTAAATTGAAAATGTCAGAACTTCCTGCTGGCGAACGTTTTCGAGAAAGAGAACTGCATACCTTGGTACCGCGATTCCTCCTTGTTCGAATTTTGCACGTGACAGCCTTTCGCTTCGGGCGAGAAGTGACGCCTGTTTCGTACATTGTATTCTTCCTCGTTCACCGTCGTTGCTTTATTACTGCAAGAGATGTAAAAATAGAAATCGACTTGAAAGTAATTTCACATGCAACTATTGCGCGACATATTAATGTTTCAGTAATGGCGGGGTTAGTGCGCAAAATGGTATTTTCATGCGAGCTTTAGTTACATATCTACATGATTATAAGCTGAAACACGACGAATCTATATTCCAGAATAGCAAATCGAGGTAAGTAAAATAATACAAGTGTTATGTAAAACTAACGTGTCTTTTATACTTGAGCGTATAAAATTTAATTAACGTAATAATATTTAAATTAGCCGATTATTTGATCAAGCCGAGATGAGCTTTCCTCAAAATTACGTGATTATCTTTTTTATAGTAACATTTTTAAGCTTTTAATATGGAGTTTTGTTTTACACTTCACATTGAAAAAATTGTATTTTTGAATATTTGAAAAGTACTGACTGAATATTTACTAAGTATATTTATTTTTGATACAAAAAACATTCATTTGATATAACTACGATTCTTTTATTCAATAAATATTTATTATACTTATTGTAAGTAAATTAAGTTAATACTATTTAAAAACAAATATTTATATTAAAATTTAATATATTTTTCTCAATGCACAGCAACTGACACCGTTTCTCTTTTTATTCGATCGATATCATATCTATTTTCTTTTCATAAAGAATAGAATATTATCTTTATCGACAGTGCTTCTGCGGTTTTCAATATTAATCAACTATTATACATCTATTATAAATCGCGCTACATCTTTCATCCTTCTCAAATTCGATCCGCGATGGTCAACATACACCGTGTCGCTGTTTCGATTCAATCTCAAAGCGATGACCGGCGTCGTTGTAGTGATGATGGTCGAGATGGACGCGTTGCCGTCTCCATCGCCGTCGTTGTCGCGGCTAACACCGACCGACTTCCTGCATCGGAAGACACACGGACAGCAAAACAGGACGGCGTTCGCGATTTTATGTTCGCCGGACCTGCTTACCGGTCGTGCCTCACCGACGAGGGCATCTCCGTTCATCTCCTTCATCTCGATCGGCCAGAACTTGAAGATCATCCCGCACAAAACTTGAAATTCATATCCGCGATACCTCATCAACGATTTCGTATGAAAGTTCTCGGTCGTGGCCGTGAAACGGGTTTCGTTTCACCCGATGGATTGACCCTCGGGGTCAGCGAATGCGACGTCATGGTTTGAACGATTTGTTGCAATACTGTTTCATAATCGTTATTTATTTACGATCATATTCGTTCACAAATTACAAAAAAATTCCTCCTTTGTAAATAAATAAAAAATTATCCTGTTATTATAAAAAAAAGAACGATTTTGCTGAAATATCTGAAAATTTAACTAATTTACACACAAAATTATTTTCAGATATCTAGCTAAATTTTTAAATGGGTACATACACCATATTGCAATAAAATTTATTTTTTTTTCTTTCCAGGCATCAAAATTTTACTATTAAAGTCTAGCCACTTTACTAAATTTTATTATATCTATTAGCATTTCTAATTTTTATCTCTTAATCTCCGAACCTTACGTCTTCTTTATTTAATTTTTTTTAAATTTTATGCCATTTAGGAAGTAATTAATATTGTATAACATAATAATACGAATGGAAAAGGTTAAATGTTACCAAGTTTCGACCTTTCTCAATCGTTAGAACGGTAAAAGGAAATAAGCGCGCGAGCTCCGAAGAATCAATCGATACTAATGACAATTTCAAACATTGGCGAACACTTTATCATAACGCTCTGTGCGTCGTGATATGTATGAAATCGATGCGTTGGAATGTCCGAACCGCGAAACGCGCGCAGAAACGTGAAAGATCGAGCTACAGATTAGTTATCGATCAAGTGTGTTCAAGAGACTTATATTCCAAAAACATATATCATTACGGTCGTACATTTTATATCCATCTTTTCTACGAATTCACTCTTTTTCATTCCATTTCACTTACTCCTGCATCAGATGTTTCTATTCCCGAATATTATTATTCTCTAAATTCTTTCGAATGAAATCTAAAGAGGAAATATTAGGCCAAAGAAGAGTCGTAGAAAATAGTGACTTAATTTTCTTTAAGAGTGGATTTCACTCTAAAAGTTTTAGGTCGGTATTCATAGTCGATTCTTGTATTTTCTAAGATGTCATGAACCGATCAAACAGTCGCACAACATCTTAAGACATTACTTAAAACGGTTTTGAAATAAGAATAGATTTTAAAAAGTAACTTTCTTGTTTTACATATATACTATTTCATTTTTTAACGTACTATTCTTGCAATCTTACGATACACCGGAACTCGCGAGTCGCATTTAAGTCGCCACATATTCCCGCGAATTGGTCAAATCCGCAATTGCCCTACGACTATCGTGTACGATACGTCGAACTAGCAACGATTCGATCGAGATTACGATGTTCATCGTTCTGCCATCCGTTACTTGGCAACTTTTCAAGGGCGAACCTTGCATAACGCAAACAGCTGCGCGAAATCCACGTGTCCACGTTCTCTACGCACAACGCTCTCTGAGCACTCGCTGTCATTCGATTTAAATGACAGAGGTCGGTGACACTCGCGCGTAATGTTAAACGAATTCAATTAGTTTATCGCTGATAGATTTTCTCGCGGTGAACCTCATACGAGGAGAAAATAGCGAGAGAAAATAGCAAACGCGGATGAGGACCATGTTGGACGACAAGGAGGCATACTTCATAATTGCGAAGGATATACGCGCTCGTAACAATCGACGACGTACGCACGACTGTGGCACATAGCAGAGACGGCAAGCGTCCCGACGCTGACCGCTGCCACCGCCACCCCCACATCGTCCCCGCCCCATGTCCGTTCGTTTCCCCGACCTCCGCACTTTACTTCTTTTTAACCGCATGGCAGAGAAAAGGGCAGAGACATGAAAAATTTGAGAAATCGAGGTGCAATTCCGATTTTTAAAAACATGCAAAAAAATATGTGATGGAACAGAAGGAGGAATAAAAGATGCACGAATGAAAAACCGAGTGATAACGTACTCTCTAAAATTTTGAGTGAATTATCATTTTGAAAAACGAAATTTTATTTTTAAAGATAATATTTTATTCTTAAAGATTGTTTTTCAAGACTAGCTCAATTTTCACCCTTTAAAGTAGGATTCCACTCCAAAAAATTTAGAGAGTAAAAAGGAAATAAGCAAATAAGAAATTTGATACAAATTTAACAATCATAATAAAAATGTAAAATTGAAAACTCAATTTGGATGGATAAAAAATATATAATCAAGTTTTCTTTTAAATTTTCTTGTCTCGAGGACATTTTCTACGAAGACTCAGATATCACCCTTTCGAGACCCTCTTATGAGACGGTAAACCAGGCTGACCATAACTCACCCTTCTCCCCTTACGTGGTCACGAAAGAAGGGTTGGCAGAGTCATGCGATCCGAGTGAAACGCGGTTAAAGGAGGTTGAAAGATGCCAAGCACATTTATCGCTTTTCCACCACAGGTCATGGAGTCTACTCCAAGTTTCTTATAATCTCGAGAAGATCACGATATTAAAATATTGTACTTAAAATTCAATCTTATTGATATAAAAAAACGAGGCTATTATCATTTTACAACTTTGGTTTAAAATTTATTTTACTTGTCGACATGCTAAAGTGAAATTCCCGAACGTTTCATCAGCTCAATCATGCAATTTCTCGAAAAATCGATGTTTCGAAGAAATCAACACACTGAGTCAGAGGTTACACACTCGGAGAAATTTTTTTTTTGCTTTCAGAAATTCTTTCATTTTTCACAGTGCTAATCAAATTCAGATGGTGAGAATTCAATATTAAAAAAACTAATTTTTTGCAATTTGCACATAAAGTATCTCCCTTTGATATTCGCCGTTATAATGGATATTCCAGAATATTGAATAGCGATTAGTGGCCGGCTTATTGTTAGACGTAAAATATTCAATGAGAGGAGGAATAGACGATATAGAGTACGGCAAGGCGTTTCGACAATCTACAATAGTCCCGCATGTTACACACCATGCACATAGCACCCGCGTCATTATATCCGTTGCACTCTCAGGTAGTGCGAATTTTCAGTTGTATAACTTCTGCACGGAAGAGACGAAAGAACGATTGAGGCATTTTTCTATCGTGCGGCATGCGCGCTTTTCTTCGTCTTTTCATTATTTTTCCTTTTCTTAATTTTATCGACCGACTAATTCGAGCAGTCAGAATTAGTCCACTTGCGATATAGTGGCATGTTTTGCGAGTCTTATGCGAAGGCGTGTTAAATGTTAAGTCGCAATTCTCGCGATCTTGATGAGGTAACGAAACAGAAAAGTTGCACACTTATATACATATAAATTTAGAGCCGATCGGAGTATATCGGCTGTAAAAATCGCTGGCACGCAAGGTGATTTTTGTCGACCTAAAATCCGCCACTCTATCGACAATTTGGATCTTGCTACACACACACAAGTTAAGTCTTAAGAATAATGTGTCACGTGGGCAGAGAGATTGAGATTAAGCGAAATATGAGGTCGCGTACCTTGCCAGGTCGATAATATTACGATTACTATTTCAGCTTATATTATTATTTCAAGCATATAAAATATTGTTAGAGGTGACAGTCTCTAATAATTTTATTTCTTTAGCCGCGCAAATTCTTGCAAGTCTCATTTCAAGATAAATTTTCATGTGCCGTGCAAACAAATGTTTTAACGACAAAGAGAATCATATGGTCAAAATTGTCGAATATCAAACGTCAATTTTGATGATGTAATCCTTTTCAGTATGAATTTATTTGAATTTTAAAGCTCAATCTCTCACCGATTTGGTAGACAATATTTACGCATATCATCTCGCGTGACGATACACCGGCATCTTGCTCGCAAGTTATTTTAAGATCTAATTGATCTTGTCTGATGAGAATTAATGAAGCGTTTAAGAAAAAAAAGACCAGAAAGAGAAAAATTCCTGCTATATCTTATGATTGCGTGCCGACGTGATTTTATTTAAAAAATTCTACTCTATGAAAAGCAAAGAACTTACATGTCGTACATCGACGCGGCGTGAAATCTGTTGGAAGTCAACTGTCGTGATCGGTGAAGTTGTGACGGGGATAACGATCGCAATCTTCTGCGATGAGAACTGGCGAAACTTTCTGAAGAAGGGCGCCTGTTCTCCTGTGAATTTAACGAAATTAAGTCCATCTCAGTTTTGTGCTCTGTCGCTGCTGTATCTTTTATTCTACGATCATTGGGCTGCGACAATTTACGTAAATCAATACTTATTGTTAAATATATTTAAATCCTAAGGCGCTAAATTTGAAACTGAGTTCTAAATACAAAATTAAAAGATTTGAATCTCTTCAGACACCCGTATCCAAAATGATTCGTTTATTTTCAACCAGAAATTTTCTCCATGGAAAAAACGTTTTATGTCACGATTTCGGACATAGTACTGTCTGGGTCAGAATTAGGATTCAAATATAAAAATTCCGATGACTTATTTTAGCGTAAGATTTACCCAATATCTCGCGTTCCTATCCCTATCCGCAGGAACTTGCGTATCCAGATTCTGAGAGTCCTGATACACGCGGATTGATGGATTTGGAGGAGTTTGTAACGGCCCGTAGACATTTTTATCCATAAGCTTCCTTTGGCGCTCGAGAATCGAGTTATACCTGTAAAAGAAAAAAATCAATTATATAAATAAATTGTATTAGCTGAAGAAGACTCCAAAGTGAATCGAAACGTTTAATTGCTAAGAAGGAAGAATAAATTGAAAACTCACGTACTTATAACCACGTTTGTACTCTTATTGGCTCTATTACATCATTATATGTATATAAATAAATATTTTTTCAACCAAAAAGAGATTACTTCTGTTAAAACTCACGCTTCGACGAGTGTTTGTTGCTGCATATTTCTGGATAGCGAACGTTGACATCCTCCCGCGTAATTCGAACTTTTGTTCTCGTTCATAAATTTATTGTCCATGAATCTGTCGTAACTGTGCGAATTGTCATCCGAAAAGATTACTTCTCTGTTTCCTACTATATCCTACAAAATCATAAACATAATTGCAATTTGCATTTTTATTTATACAAAATTAATTATTGCACAATATTTAAAATTTAATTTACGTATAAAATTTATGATACAACTGACATTATACATGATATTTTAACTTAATTAATTTAATATCTGAAGAGAATTGTGATATATAAAGAAAAAAACAAAATTAAAAATTACTTTCTATATATATCGAGTCATAATTTTTCTTCTGTGAACGAGAGAATAATTTGAAATATTTAGCTTACACTGTATTCTCTATTTACTCCCAAAGTCTTTGTGTAAGGAGCTGGCCGATAACTATTAGAATGTGAATCAAATGTTTGATTCAAGGTCTGATTTTCTTCTTGTTGAAAACGTTTTCGTCGTTGATATATTGCTGCGTACGATCTATGCATACAATATTAACGCAATATATATGTAATATTCATTTAACTTGAAATAAATTTGTGTTTTCTATATTATGAAGAATGCTCACCCGACATTTTCCTGTCGCAAATTTATCCGATTTCGATTACTATCTAACACGTCAGTCGTTTGCTTTCGTGAATTGGAATTGACATATTCCAAGTTGAGGGATTTGTCACGATTTTGTGATGTTATTTTGGAACGCTCACGCGACAATAATACTGGTATCCTGGATTCTCCTCTGAGAGCAATACTTTCCTATAAGTATATTTTTTAAACACTTCTTTACTTTGTATTTATATATACATATACACATATATATATATATAATATATATTAGGTATTTGTAATAGCATTTTGTGATGTAATTTTTATAAATTATACAACAAGAATAATTTATAATATTTCATTTCACTATAAGACAGTCTTACCTTTTCTTTAGCTACTTCATTAATGTCTCTGCGATTTCGCATTTTTTGCTGGAAATTGTCAGAAATTTCTCTATGATTTTTAGCATCCGTCTCAACGAAATCGTACTGGTCTAATGGCGTGTAAATTGATCGCAATTGTTCTTCGAATCTTAAATTGGCATTTAAAGACACTCCTAGAAAATTTAAATTATCCTTTCAAATTCTTGTTAGATTTAATCAGACTGGTCAGAATGACCAGTTAGAGTAGAATTCAGAAAAGATTGCATTACCCGCATTTGCGTGTCGCCCATTCAGTCCTTTTATCTCATTTTCATTGTTCTGTAACAGAAAAAAATACTCGATCCTTAAATACAAGCATAACATTACACGTCTATTAATCATGTGATATTTAAAAAATGTAATCGGTTAAATATATATGTAATCGTTGCGATATTTTATTGCGAGACATGGATGCTCGTTACTACATAAAAAATAAAATAAAAAATAAAAAAAGAGAAATTAAAATAACCTATGTATTATCTTAAGAATATTTTGCGTTTTATATGCTGCAAAACACCATCGAATTTAATTAAAAACAAACAAACTCTACGCTGGTATAAAATATTAAATTTTGGAGATGATATATTCTTAGCAACATTCTCCTTTACGTTACAGTGTATTATATCGACGACCTTATGAAACAACTTATAAATATTCATCTTGTAAATATTAGTTGACGATATTAAGACGCGAATGCAAATCATGAAAAATATGATGTTATTAAATCACGCAGAAAGTTAGTGCTTTCCGTGTTTTAAGTTCCTTACTCATAATGAGAAATACTCGAGGTGATATGCAAAATAAAGCTTGAGAGAAAAGATGTATATTCTGTCGCTACTTCCTACTTCATTGTGTATTTGATATTTCAACATTTGCATTGCAAAGTTGATATCTCGTCTCGATAAGTAACAACAATGACATTGAAAAAGTAACGTGCAATACATCGCACCGTACTTAATGAGAAATCAATAATACTTTTCGTGTAAAGTAATATTACTAATGTCTCTGAGAATTGTTAATATTGTAATATGTCAATTAGATATTCTTTGCTATATACAAAACGTGTAGAAATATATGTATCATAAAATCGTTATAATATAAAATCTCGTTATATAAAATTAGAAAATTGTTATTAATTACTATCTTTCTTTATATTATTTATAAACTGATTTCTCTTAAATAAATATATATTTGTCACAACACGGTCGTATAAGAAACGAAAGAAGTAAAATGGAAAATATGCAATCCAACGTACATTAATTTGTGACTGCCAGGCCGTCGATTGCTCAGTCTTGGCTTGTAATCCGACACCTAGGGCAACAAGATTGGGTCTCTCTATCCACGGACTCTCGCGATTATTCAAGAAATCGTTTCTAAAATGACACGACATTTCAGGTAATTTTAGGCAAATATATAATTCGAGCTTCCTTGAATAATCATATGCAGTTACCTGGATGCTCTCCCCTGTGCTGATCTGGACGTGGCGATAATCTGACCTCTACTACGACCGGTGCCAGGCGAGACTGAACCGCTTCCTGCCACGATCCAATCAACGTCGGGACCTAAAAATTGTCTTCTCGTAAAAATCAAAGATGCACGTTGAATGAATAATATGAATATACATATGTAGGATTTTTAATTATACAAAAATTTGCAATTACACTTGCGTTGTATTCGAAATAATATAAATGTATAATCGTGCACTTTTAGAGAAAAAAGAAGTATAATATGCGTGTAATCAAGAGAATAGGCTTTATGATATATAATATGCAGATAATCATGTAATATCAAACTTCGTTTTACATTAAAATGTCACGCAATGTCATGGCTGCTTTTAAATTTTATTAGAAACTAATTACGTGATTTCTTCTATGCAGCTATAAAAGGAAAATTAACTTATTGATTACGCTACCTGATATTGTATCTTATATTACAATATCTTCTAATTATATAAAATCTATTTAGTTTATAACATTTCAAACTTTATTATTTTTTACAATAAATATATAACGATAGAACAAAGTTTCTATTGCAACGCGACTCTCGTACAATAAAATTTCTTTTTTAGAGTACTATCGTCAATAAAACTTATACTTTGTCGTAAGATTTTATCTACACGGGTGCATTATGCTTTCCTCGCTTATTCCCGGTTGTTATTACCAGTAGCGATCTGAACAGTCGGTGAAATTTGCAAACCGTACACCACGAGACCATCGGCCGACACCAGGGGTAATGACTTCCTAGCCAACCGTGCTCTAATGGCGGCCAACATCGCTTCGGCATCGGGGTTTCCCTCACTTACCCGTCTTCCCGCTTCAAGGACCACCTACAAACGAACGAGGTGTTGTTTCATTCAATGCTCAAGATTAAATAGGCTCTCTATAATAAATCATTATCTTCTTCTATAAGTTAAGTCGTAAAAAATTGGTCAATCACAATCGAATGTGAAAACACTAATCGACTATATATATATGATCGGTCAATTTTTTATGGCTAAAAATTTAAAGCCTATAGGTAACGGCTTATAGTAGAAAGTCCATGAAGGGTAAGATATACAAAGAACTTACGCAATACCTAGATAAATCAATATTTTGAGTTTGCTATCAGTTATGTCTTTATACTGATTGGCTGATTCATTTACGTATTATTACTGTATGTTTTTCTGTGTGCCATGGGTTTAACACTCGAATAAAAAATAGTTTTACCTCGGAATCGTAGATCTGCCCCAAAACAGCCAAGGTGTCGAGCGCAGCCTGACGTACTCTGCGTCGTCGATCTGCGACCATCGTCGCCACTCGGATGGCTACAGTTTCCAGCTTGAACTCAGTGCTAGGAAATGTCACCAGTGAGAAGATCAGCAGCTGCAACGCGTTCTCTCTTGTCTGCGTAAAAAACGAATTTAGTGTTAAAATGTGTGACACAAAAAATTTGTAGAATAAATCTCGCTCTAAAGAGTGACATTTTTTCAACATTTTTGTCAAATCTTCATTCTTTAAAGTAAATGATTCTATCCCAAAAGAATTTAGAGAGACCTTGGTGTTTCTGGCACTCAGACAATGTGGTTGCAGTAATTGTTCCAAGAGCAGGCTAGGCTTGAGCCGTAACATCGCGATTCGAGCGAGTTGCGCCGCGGATGGACCACCTTGTCTAGCCAAGCCCCAGGCCAGCTGCGCCAATTTCTTTCTTAGTGCATTCTCCGAGACACCGGCAACCACTACCTAAAATATTAAATAGTTTCTAAAAACACATACGAAAGTATAGCTCTAAAAAGTTTAACGATATAAGCTTTAGAAAGTTGAATAACAATACGTCATGAACCTTTGGTATTAAAAGTTATAGAATATTATTTTCTTTCCGCATCGCACTAAAAGTGTCTTTTACGCAATTCTCGCACGTGGCTATACATGTCATAAGTGGCCTTGCTGCTTGCGCTTCAAAACTTGGTAATTCAAGTTTAAATGCTCCTAAGGCTGAGAATGCGCGGATATAAATGTCGTAAATTCACAAGAATCTCGCGCTACCGAAACATTCACTGAATTTTAATGGCTTGAGTAACAATTTCATATTTTTAAACTTTTTAATAAATATTTGTTTGAATAGTTCTCAGTAAATATTTACTAAATACATACATATATATATTTATTTACTATAAATGCCTTAGCATTTACTATAATTACCTTAGCACCATTCAAAGAAATATGTATTAAGATTCAATAATAAATCTTTTTTTGTTGTGCAACATATTGTTCTCGTGGCTTTTAAGAATTAAACTCGGCTTTAAAAGAAACTTTTTAAAATACAAAAAAAAATATATATATATATAGGACATATAGGAATCAAATAATGATAAACTAAAAACTAAATTATATAATATGTGTATTTAAAAAAATTAATCCAAAAACAAATAAATAATATTATAGGCCTACTACATGTTTCGGCTTTATATTAAGACCTCTTCAAATATAAAAAAAAATTATAAAATTACGCAAAAAATTAAAGCTAAATATTCGCATATTTATAAGTAATACTGATAAATGTTCAAACAGAGAGACATGGAAATTGCTTGTCATGCAATTGCAGATTGACCGAATACGAAAAATTAAAAAGAAACTTTTTAAACATCGAAATTTGGAGATGTCGAGTTTAAGACCGATGACAGATATCATCCCGGTTTATCGCGCATATATATTACATAATAACTAGGCTTGCAGCGTTATCCGTCGGCGATTGCCGGCGGCGATAAATTAGCCTAAATCTCGGTGTATTTAAGGGTGATCTTGAGGTGCGAGGAATTACGAGCTCACCTTCGCCACCGCTAAGCCGGCGGCGGCCACGCGGCAGCTCCTTTCACCGCCGAGCACCGCATGCAAGAGCGATCCTAATCGCGACTCTATCGCGATTAGCGCCGAGGACGTCCGCAAAGCTGACGCGACTCTTTCTAGACCTCTGACACGCGCTCGCCAGTCGTCCTGCAAAAGTGACAAGATATCAAACGAAAAGATGATTGGAATTTCTGCGACACGTCATACATCGTAACCGTCTAATCCATTCCACGTGATATTTTATCAGTTACACTTCGACGTCATCAAATATTTAATCGCAAAGAAAAAAGTTTATCATCTCATTTTAATTGCGTGGTAAGAGAGAAATTTTTATTTATGTAATATATGAATATTTAAATTTTTGTTATAAAGTTTGATGCGCTTAACGTTGGAATCTCCGATGGTGTCATTTTGGCTCATCATTTCAATTTTTTTTAATTAAATATACAGTACAAAATATTGAAAATATATGATAATATAAATAATTCTAATGGAATAAATAATATCAAAATAATTTTTCAATAACAAATGAAATCAAGGAAATTGCCAAATTGATACCTTCGATAATTCTAGTGGAATATTATCAATGGTCCTAGTGTTAAATATTAATATTGCTTAAATAATTTAAAAATGTATGATCCTCGTCGAAAAAAGATCACCAACTTACGCACCAAAATGTCTGAAGAATAAAAGTTAATTTTATCATAAGATCGATTTCGCCGATTGTTTCATTCTTCTATCCATGCAATCGTCTCGCGTGCACATGCAAATCTCCCAACAATTACACGTGATAAGAATAAGCCGCATTTATCCGGTTGTTCTCGGGATTAACTAGTCAAATACTCGAGTAAAATCTAATCTCTAAAACGTCACTTTAATCACATATGTTAGTCATTTCTAATACATCTTTCTAACAATACTTGATTTTCTTCTACTTTCGCGATTTCCTTCTATTTCATCTCCTGAATAAAAACAAATTAGAATAAAAGAATTCCTCCTGCGGCAGATTCAATTACAAACAGGTGAGCAGTGTCGCTAGAAATTCACAGTCGACATTATTGATCGTCGCAGCGGAACTGAACGCAATACATCCGCATTTTCACCGCGTGCACTTCTATCGAGCTCTATAACCGCAGAATCGATACGAACACATCGCATTAATATATTTTTTTACCGCATTCTTCACGGTTTCGGTGTATGCAATTAACCTTTTCAATAATTTTTTAACGTCTTCATCCGTTTTCGTGTCGACGAATGAACAAAGGCGACGAGTCTAAGCAGAGTGTATCTATCGATATATACTTCTACTTGCGCCACAATGAATCAGAGAACAGTTTGAAAATTGCACTTACAGCCACGTCGGTGCAACGCGACGGGTACAATTGCCGACGATTTACATATACACGGGAATGACGCCTTCCTGGACCTGAACGACGCGGCACGCAACACGTGCCTAATTATTTTCTTGCAGCTTACCACGCGCGTTTGCCCTCTCTTATATATGCCCGTCCGTAGCATAACGATCCGCGAGGCAGATCTCCCGTCGTTTTTCACCCGCGGAATATTCATACGGGCGCTGATATCAGCCTCGAAGAGTTGTATCACGCGGCATGATATAAGAGTATGTACGTTTGCGCTCATAAAGTCTAAAATTTATATAGCGCGTAAAAAACAGAAGCGATAGTATTTATTGTTCTCATCCTGAATCACTAAGAAAGGAAAAGCCAAGTCCTCGAAGAATTTTTGCATCTCGCGTAATTTATCGAAATTATCACGTTTTCGCGATTTAATTGAGAAGAATATAACACAGAAGTTTACAGCTGTAATGTTTGCGATATTATTACAATGTTAGGTATTGGAATGATCTGCGTATGGGAACTACAGAGATCATGAAACATCTACGTTTCGAAAATTTCTGCTTCCATAATAACATTCTATAATAATTTTAGTTGAAAATTTAATTTCCTAAATATTTATGATAAATAAAAAAAGATTACGTCAAGCAACTTTGTTAAATCTTTTTGCCGAGAATCGACTTTATATTGAACTTTAAAGCACCTAGTCCAGGTGAGATAGAGCCCGCAGGTGACATCGCGAATCAATTATGCAGCATAATACGATGTTGCGAATAAGTCGAAGCCTTGCTCGAGATTGTATATTATATATATATATATATATATGTGTACATATATATTCTGTTCCCTTGATTGCGGCGAACGATGTCTCACGGAAATCGATCGTGTGGCATCAGTATTTATTTTCACAGGCCTCTCGTAGACGCACGTCGACGAGGTCGCACGTGCATTCATAAAAAGGTCTAGTGCAGCCGGTGCAGCGACCTTGAAGTTACTCGGTGAATGAACATAAAGCATACTTTCGATCTGCACAGTTGCTGGAACTTTAATCATACATGCGTTAATACTGCGAGTACAATGTTTCCTTATATAAATTTAGCAGTATTATATTATTATAATTGATCCGCGACTGCTTATCTTTTAAAAGACACGATCGACACAAGCCGTCGGTTCTATCCTTCATGGCATATTCAATGAATAACACAGATAGAATGATACACTTATGTCGACTGTGTCTTTTAAAAGAAGAACAGCCAGTATTAACTTTTCAAGGTTGATTTTTTCGCAGTAATAAATTTTATCGCTGATCGTTGATTAATCGAATTTGGATTTTATCGTTCGTATATATATATATATATAAATTTTTATTTTTTACATTTCTGCTCTAAGAAAAGATTATATGATCGCTATCCAGAGCGATTGCACCGTTTGAACAGCTGAGCTAACGGAATTAGTATGCCTAGAACCTGCGGAATTCTTTGGCCATGACATTCCCCACTCACACTTCAGGAGTGGACTTATTTACCGAACTGGTTTATCTATCTGTCCTATCTCTCGTTAAAATTGATTAAAATAATATAAAATGTTTTATGGAATAGAAATTAAAATACAGTTAAACATACATCATATTGGCGCATTTTTAACACATCTACACAATCAATATTAGATATTAGAAGATATTTAAAAAAATGACAATTTGTTGTGAAGCAATAAATTTAATGCATATAAACTGCAGACAGAATCGTCCATATCATAAAAAACGATGGTGCATTTATAACAATACTTTGTTATAATTGTTTGTTACCAAATAGATTGCTTGGGGCTGGCAGTACTTTAGATCCATCACTGTCGGGAAACGGTGCACGAAACTGGTCAGTGTCAGTTGCCTCGGCAGAAGGCGGAGAGAATGTTCGTCTCGTGAGTTTTAGAAAATTACGTCGTTGAAAAATCATAAGCGGAGGATACGCCAAATGATACATTTGCAAAACTGTGAACGTGAGAACCATATCTCGCCATATCGATATAATCATGTTGCGGCAGCGGAAACGCGCGCTCTTCCGGATACTTCAAATCATCATCTGTCTTGGAATTGTCTTCTTGATGCTGAAGCTATCCCTCGCCGTTATCGGCGATGAGAGCAGACCTCTTCCTATCGACGACGATCTGAGAAAACTGATGGTAAGTCACTGAGATTTGAAATCTCAAGGAGATTGAGTATAATTCTGCATCGTTTATCCCAGATCGAGGCTGAAGCGGACAACATGAGACGATTGTTGAATGTTGAAAGAGTATGTAAAAAATATAATTTGGGGTTTTATCGAAAGCTTGCCGATAATTCTCCATTTAGGCATCCACCTGCACCGCAGTATGCCGTCTTCTATATGGATAGGTTCGTAAAAAGTATCAGAGAGAAAAAAAGAAAATATATTTCAGCTATTAACGATCGATAAAATGTCAAGATGATGATTTCTGCACAGAGTACACAACATATCATACTGTCCAGTATACAAAGCCGGCACCACAACCTGGCTCTACAATTTTTGTCTGTTAATGAACGTGCCCGAGGAGACGCTAAACAATGGTAAAGAGCAGCTGTCGACTATCGCCAGAAGAGTGATACCGGAACTTGAGTATCCTGAGGCCGATCGCGTTTTGACAACGAGCAGAAGATTGTTGGTCGTGCGACATCCTTTCGAGAGGGTGCTAAGCGCCTATCGTGATAAACTGGAAAACTCCATCGCCGGACGGGAACACGGGACGCTTCACTTCTATCGCAAATACGGAGCCAAGATTGTGCAAAAGTATCGCAGTAAGTCGTGAGAACAATAAAATGAAGGAGAAACATTGATTAAAAATTGTTTTTTTTTATTCTGCGCGATAACCGTTACCACGAGAACAGATTTATTTTTACGATTATATAATCCTTCTATTGATAAATATATATATAATTACTTTCTTACCTTTTCATTACCACATTTCGTTCTCGTTAAAAATATAAATTTTGTTACTGTTTAAAATTCGATATAGATATATCGAATAAGCGTTCATTGATTGAAGGGTTAACTTTTAAGTTTTGACAACGTATCAAATATATTTTAATATTATTAAAGAAAAAAGGCTATGAATTTGATAAATTTTTAGAAGAAAATTTCACGGAGCCACGATTGAATCAAGTGATTCGACGCGAGGGTGTACCGCCGCCAGCTGGGGTTGAACCGACCTTCCAAGAGTTCGTCGAATACATGATCGAGACTGACCTAGGTAGTTACGGAGACGACCACTGGATGCCATATTATCTCTTTTGCACGCCGTGCCTCGTTAAATACGACATTATCTCGAAGGTATCGAAAATTGCATCCGAAATCGCTGAATATCGCTTGTAATCTTTTGCGTTAACACTAAAAGTACCCAAGTAGCACATACGTAGAGTTTACAAAGCGTCAAGAAAGCGCGAAAAAATCATATAAGCGCTCTTTTAACGCTTTATAGATATTGCTGTGCTACTTTAGGAATAAAAGTATCAAGCGAATAAATTACTATGAAAATAAAAAAATTGAAAAATTAAATATTTGATTATAATGTAAAACATAATGAAAATATTAAAAAAAATTCTGTTTTTTATACAAGAGAAATATAATATTATATAATTTAAAAGATAGAATCAGTCAATAATGAGACCGCTATCGGTACGTCTACTATCAAATAATTAAAAAATGTTAAATATGTATGTATTGAAATTTCTATAAGGAATATCTCATATTAGCAATTATTTTAGAGCTCATGTAACGTAATAATAATTTTTCAGGTGGAATCGCTGTGGAGAGATCAGGTGTATACAATCAATAAATTAGGATTGCAAGACAGGATCAAGCCTAGATGGAGACATAGTAACAGTTATATTAACGCCTCCAAAATATACTTCAGCCAGTTAAACAAAGAAATGGTGCGGAGACTGTACGAGAAATTAAGACTGGATTTTGAACTGTTTGATTATTCGCCTGATATTTACTACGAATATGCTACGTTTATTAATTAAAATTGATCGAGTGTAATGAGTTCTGCGTCAACAGTCTTTTATAATATTATAATATTATAATATAATTATCGTGTCTAGAGCACTGATGTAAATCATCGATGGCCACAGAGCAGGCACCTTATTCGTGAGATTTAAAAAAACAAAAGAGAAAAATACGTTAAGCCTGTACACGCGCACACGTAATCCTGATAATTGATGGAGCTTAAATCACGTTACGTCACGCGACGAACTTTTGTCGACGACGAAAATCGATCGACCTACTTCTCACCATACCTAATGTATCGGACCGGCGGTTTGTCCTAAAGTCAAGGGTCCTTGAGTGGACACGTTAATCGTCAAGGATCGCGACGTTGAAGCAGGGCATTACCCTGTTAACACGCGGCAAGAATGGTGCCAAATGAATCTCACACAAATTTCCACGAAGTCACATCTAACTTAAATTTCATCAAAGAATAACATCACGATTTTTTCCAACTGTGATATATAATATATATTAAGGTCTATGAGTCCAACTGAATTACAGCTGAATGTTCATAGTTTTAAAGATCTCTTCCCTTTGTTATTTGCGAGTTAATTTTTAAATATAATTTCTATATATAATCCAATATCATTGGGAGTACAAATTAGTTCTGTTTTCCAAAAGATGATCGCCTCCAAAAACGGGTCATTTTTTCAAGATGAAATTCGAAAATTGCCTGAGAGATGGGAAAAAGTAGTAGCCAGCGATGGGCAATACTTTAATTAATCTGTTCATTCATTTTGTTTTGAAATAAATGCATTTTTGAACACAAAAGAAAACGGACCGAACTAATTTGTACACCTAATAAATATGAAGACTTCGATCAGTTTAATACAATATTATTTGGGGAATTTCAAGAGTGATACCAAAAATATAATTATTATTTATAAACATAAGTTTTAACGATGGAGATAAATACAGGCAAAGCTGCATTTATCAAGAGATGTATTTATACTAATTGTAAATATTTCATCAAAAAAATCAACGATACGTTTTATATAATAAAATTTGCACGTGCATCAATTTACCTTGTTGTGCAGGTCATCCAACACCTCCTGGCCAACCAATCCCAATTCCTCCCAGCTAGGTTCCTGCGGTTTACCCTCGCTCTCGCTACTACTACAAGTGACACTTTCGTTCCCCTCTGACGAGTTCTCCTTCTTTCTGTCGTACTGGCTGTGCCACTCTTTTTGTCCCTCACCGTTCACGATGGTCACCGCACGATCGTCCGTAATTATGCCGCAAGTACGCACGTCTCGTTCATCGTCGTCATCATCGTCGTCATTGTCGATGAAGTCGCCGCCGGGCAGACAATCTATTTGCTCATTGCACTCGTTTACTGGTGATCCGAACGGGAAACTGTTGGACCTGCGAGACAAGTTGTTTCCTGACGACTTCTGTTCGTTCAAACATTCCCTTTCTAACTCGAAGCCATCGTCCTTCTCTCGGAATGTCTTTTTACGTTCTGGACTTGATGATTTTATCATCCTGTAATTCTTCTCTTGCTTCAAAAAAGCTTCAGAAACATTACTTCTGTTCAAATCGGTCGCATTCACGTGATCGTTTCTCTTAAGGATCATCGCTTGCTCCCCCTTTGAAGATATGTTATTCGAGGTTTCTATCGCTGCAACCTGAACTGACTTAGACAGATCATTTTCATCGTTACTTCTTGTCAATTTGTCTTCACTATTTGCTGACAGCGCAATAGCCTGAACTAACATAATTTCTTCTTTCTTTGACGTTTCATTAATTTCTTGCGAACTACTGCTTATGCGAGAAGCTTCATTTTCTAGAATCGTTTGATCACTACTTTTTCTAACTTTTTTCGTGTTCTTTATTTCTTCCTTTGCTGAATTGATTACAATGAGAGGTCCACCCGTCTTCGTCAAAATACTTTTCTTAGGACTTAGCTGTGCGTTGTGCGTGTACTCTCTCTTAGGACTGCTGGATGCTGACCTGGAAGCTCTCTTCGATCTTCGCTTCTCCATGTGAGGACTGCAGGGTTGTGACGATGGTCGCCTCCTCGTCATTTCCGGCATCTTAGTGGCTGGCGACACCGGAAGTGGAATCCTCGTCTTAGGCGTTATCTCGATTGATTCTGTCTCGTCGCTGTCGGGTGTCCTTAGTTTCACGATCTCGCCGCCAAAGTGGACACGTCTGGGTGTCCTGCGTTTATCTGCGGACAATGATTTTTCAACAACGCTGTTTTTCGCGTCGATCTCTTTCCAATTTTTTTTTCCCTCGTTATCCTCGCTATCATCGTCGTCTTTTTCTTCTAGGATTGTCATCGTGATGGCTGTCTCCTCATTGAACTTGATCTCGGTTGCCAGAACAACTCTTGACGGTGGTATCGCACCTCCGGCGTTCGGTATCTGATCGTCTTCTTCCTCAGCGATACCAGAAGTGTCGCTGTCGCTATCCCAGGATTTGTCAAAGGCGCGCTCTTTCTTGTCAGCCTTCATAATGTCCTGCGTGCGGTTTCTGTCCTGCTTGTTTTTGGTCGGCTTGATATTATATATTTTGGAGAGAACATCAATATTCTTCTTAAACTTGTCGTCATAATCTGCCAAGTAACTCTCGAATTCTTCCTCACCGACTACGTCACGGATCTTCATGAGAGACTTCAGAACGGCTTCTTGATGTGGTACCTGGACTAATCGTGAGGCGAAGGCGATCGTGGCATCCTTCAGAATTTGCGTTGTTGGAGGAGGACTATTCAAAGATGGAAAGAGCAGCAGAGGTGCACTCAGGATTACGCCTGTCGTCACGTTTGTTTGAAACGGATTGTGAGCATCCGGGCGATTCAAACCGTCATGAAGGATCTGAAATAAAGAAAAGCATTTCTTGATAAGGCATTATTATTTTCGTAAAAATTAAACGCTCATAAAACGACCACAGAAAAGTTTTAGAAACTCGTGTAATACTTGGATTGAGAAATAATAATTGAGAATTTAAAAAGAAATAAGTTCCTTTAAAAAGAAATAAGTTACGGACGCTTACGTTTTTAACCATGTTTTCCCTGTTGGGGCTATGAACCAGGTAGACCCGCAGCGTGTCCAGGGCGCCTTTACGAACCGCCGGCGCTGGATGTCCCAAATTATTGATCAGCTCCTGCACCACTGGTTGCATGACCTTGTCAACGACATCGGTATTCAGCGTCGGCAAAACGTCCATCAGTACCCGTAGGGCGTGTTGGCGAACCTCCCATTCCGGATCCCGAAGTCTCTCGGAGATCTCGATGAAGGTGGCCTGCGTGTCGACCTCGGACGGAAATCTATGCGTACGCACCTATCCAAAGATGATCAGCTTGTTAAATTTATTCATGTTTAAAAAGGAAAACTATAAGGAGATAGAACATATATATAGGAATACACGCTAAAACTTTTAAAATGAATTGTCATTTCGAAGAGTAAAATTTCAAAAGTAGCTCGATTTCTTTTTCTCCATTCTTTTTTACTATTGGCTCAATTTTCACTTTTTAGAGTTTCCACCACAAAAAATTTAAAGCATATAAAATATTGTATTCTTATTCCGAACGTACCACGTGTTCCCAAAGAGGTGTGAGTTGTATTGCTTGTCCAGACGGAGGAGCGGACGTCATTCTACGTCGCGCCTGGTGACAATGATGACGATTACCTCGCCGTGCTGACGAACCGTTGTCCTCCGACAAGGACGATGGTCGAGCGACGGGAAGCGACGCGGGTTCTTCCTGGGGCTGCAGCGGCCCCGTATCTGTCGATCCTGTCATAGATGACGACAAGCAGCCAGACATATCCCCCTACGTCTCGTCCTTCGGGTACCACCGATTGTCCGTCATGATCTCCAGCGAATTTGTCTCCTCACCATTCATCGATGGTTCTAATGACATATATATGTGCGATTGCTATGCTAAAATAAAATTACATGAAATTGTATCAAATTGATATACCCTCTCGCCTTTACCTTTGAACTTTAAGATTAATATTCGCGCCCCTCCTCTATAAATCTTTCTACATAAATTACGAAAAAAACTGGCAGGTAGTTTCTTAAAATTATCGAAAGAAGAAAAAGGGTTTCATAGCGCAGTACAATAATGATAACCACGATAATAATAGTAATATAAGGAAAAGATAGATTGATCCTTATAACTAAGTTAACTAACTTAACTAGAATTGTAAAGACCGGATATGCTGACATAAATGTAGATATGCCAATTTAACGATCGACATCGTAAGGTCGAGGTTCCTATGGCTTAAAAATTACAGCGAAAGTCCCAAACAAGGAGTTACCAGAGTTTTTATTGGTAATTTAAAATGTAAAATCTGTTATTCCATATTAGAGCGCGAATTAAATTTTATGTATTAAGATTTCTTCATCGTGTTTGTAAGTATATATTGGATTGTGACGTCCAAAGAGCGAATGAAGCCGCACCAGTGGAGGAACATATACAACTCGCACCTGATTGCGCCTCGCTTTAATATTATATTCGATATTACTCGAACGAGAGAAGTCGAGTCCTTCCAAATGTCCATCAAATCATCCTACAGTTCCCCATCACCCTCACGACTTCCTTCAAAACCGACGGTGAATGACTGACGTTTGTTTTGCTTCCGGGATGTATGATGCACGATTGACGTTGCAAAGACAGCTGTCGCTGTCAAAGAGGCAATGCTTATCATGCGATATGAATGGTATCATTTCCGAGACGAAATGCATAATTCATGAACGTATCTCGTAAATAAGAAAAACCGGTCAAAACACAGTCAAGTTTTGCACACGTCTTTCGCTTTGTCTATTATATATATATATATATATATACCTGAAAATGTATATTATTAATATACATTTCGCCCAATACGCGCATTTTGCACGAAGGTAAATCCTTCTGATTCTGATCATCATCTCTGACGATCGCCGAAAGATGATAGAAGTATTTCAACAACATTAACGTTAAAATTGTATCGATATTATGTGGATAAACCGGTACTTTTAAGGAAAAATCACCTCGCGAGAGGGAAGTCTCGCCAAGTTTATCATTAAATCTCTCACGACATGAACCGTGTGTAAAAAAGTAGCACACACGAAACGCGATTGCATAATACGGGGAAAAACGTGCGTACACCTCATATATTTTTTTGAAACATACATGATAATAATTAAAATTCTCGTGCTTTTAAAAGCTTTAATAGCGGATAATCGTAGATAACGAAAGCACTGTACTTGATATTAATTATAAAATTGTACAGTCTGTGCTAAATTTGTCTGAGATAAATTTAAGAGAATTGATAAACACAGAATTTTATCAGAATTATCAAACGAATAATTTGTTTAATCAGCTTGATCTTCAAAGAATTGTGACTAGTTATTTCCACTTTATTTCCATTCTAGAAATAAAATTCTTTAATTTTTAGTACTACTGTTCTTAATTATTTTCTAATTACTGAATTCAAAATAAAGATTGCAGAAAGAAGTTTAAGGACTTTAGAGACATCTCTCTTAATTTCTAAGATTTAAAATTAATCTCACAAAAGTTAATTTCTCTTATTCTTATTTTACTATAAAAGACAGTTTACTCCAGAAAATGTTTATTAATAAAAGAATTCACAACTAAATTATCTACAAAATTATTTTAAATCAGATATCTTTAAAAGTATTCCGTATAATCTTTTAAATGTAATAAAAAAAGAGAGAAAAGAAAGTAGATAGTATAAAAACTTTATATAACTTGCGGATTATTAGAATAATATATAATTTAAAAAAATTTAGATATTTTTATTTTAAAGATGACACATATTGAAAACTTTATCGAAAATTTTAAAATACTTAGGTAATTAGTTAACGTCTCTCAATCAAAGTATTGCAATTGTGAAAATACAGTTTTATAGCTGGAGAGTTATTGTATTTTTAAAGTTCGTGAAGAATTATAAAAAAACAAAATGTATTTCAATAATGATTTCGTGTATTGTTTAGAAAGCGCAATCACAAAAGTAAAATAATAAAGATAATTTAAGAAAATTTAACTGAAAAGATAATATAAGAAAATGATTGTAGTGTTACTTAAAAATACAATTGCGATATATATTATGTTGCCGGCGCACTTTGGCGAGTTATTATAATTATAATTATAAATTATTGACGACAAAGCTTACTTTATGTGAAGCGGCGATGGAACGCGTGGGTACGACGGCGAGAGTATGCACTCGACCGCGGCCGGCATGTGACTATCCGCCACCGCGTTCTCCATCGGGGAAGGAACTGCTTCGCAGTTAATATCGACCACCCCCGTTCGTCTCCCCACTTTGGCGAGAGAAAATCGTCTTATACTTTACAACGAGCTGTAGCGTTGCAGTACCTTGACAGAGGGTATCAGGGGAAATAAATCATCGTCAAAGTATCCTTGCGCGAGAAGATAGGGATGAACCGTAGTTTTTTTTTGTATACTCTAACAAATTGTCTTCTTCCCGGTAGTGCGAGGAATAATTTTCTAACGATGTGTTAATCAATGGAAAATAGATGTAATAGACGTGATACCGAATTGCAATAATACTTTGTCATTTCGACGTTATTTTAAAAATTACGTTTAAAAGTAATGTTGCACGTTGCAACGTGAATATCTTAATTATTCGTTTGTACAGTATATCCTGCTCGTGTTTAGTTGTCAAAGTTTTGACGAGCTATATCCGTTTCTTCCAATATTTACAATGCGTCAGTCTTGCTTTACTGACTCTGATTAATCGCTTCATTATTCAGTCATAGAAAAGTGTCTCCTTTTTCGCGAATTAAAAATCTTTCCTCCCGACGATTCTTCTCTCATCGATTCAAATGTTATCCTGGCGCATCTGTATTGTAAGGAACGATTAACGAAAAAAAAATTTATCTCGGTTGACTGCAGAAGATATGAAAGATTGTACGTGTGCTTGCAGTGATAGAAGCTATAACGAATGTATGCCAATGAATGCGCGAGACGGCACGCGATATTCATGAAACTGAACACGAACAATTTCGAAATTCCATCACGGGGAATTCCGAGTGGACACGCTTCCGAACGATTAGAGGAAGAATTTCAAATAAACGAAGTTTCAGCGACGAATGCAGAAACAGAGTGAAGCAGCGACGGTTGATCGATTTCGCTTATAATGCCCGGTTCATATCGCGAGTCTTATCGAGCTCGTTTGCTATTAGCGGTATACCCGCATATAATGTCGCAATTCAATTTACCGATTTTACCGTTTTCTTGGAAAGAGAAGTCGTCTTATACGATGACAAAACACATACTTTCTTCACGATCAATTTAATATATCGAAGTTCTTAATTGCGTTCATTACAAAAATTCCTAGTTAATAAATACTGATATGATACAAGTAAATTATAGATCCATCATTAGCAGAGTAAAGAGATATTTTATCAATTTCTTGTAATAATGTTTATGATTCTGAACAGTACTATGAATATTTATAAGCTGTACTTGTGCAATTGTATAATATAGTTGTAAGTACGTCACTGCAAATAGATATTGTTTGTCATCATAAATTTTTATATTAAAGTTGAAATTGATGAAATATCACCCTATCCTATTATTCTCATAGCTAGAAAAACATGCAAGTAATATTGGAAATTTAGATCTGCAAGAAAGGAAAACATATGTTCAAGTGTAGAGAATATAACAATTCTTTACTTAGCTTTCCATTAAAATTTCACGTGAACTTTACATGAAAATGTACTACAATTAAGGGAAATAATTTACATTTATCTTTGTCAAGTTATCTTCATCATTAAAAATCGTAATTTTGATATAGATCGTATTTTGATTTTTAGAGATGCTAATTTGATAAAGATTTTATATTTCTTTTCTTTCATTCGCGAGATGGGAAATATATAATACAATGGCACAATATATAAATAAAACTCTTCACACAGTAGAAAGCTTGGTCAACGTATCAGCATACTGAAATTCTGTACTGTTCTCATAGTCGCACATGTCCAAAGCGATAACACAACTCTCATGAACAACTTTTTTACTATCATTGAGGTATCTGTTCAATATCTCGTAGCACTCAGGAGTAGCAATGGAACCTAAAGCTTCTGCACACTCATGCCTGACCATCTCGTTTTCTTCCATGTCTTCCAATGATGCTTGCAATCCTGGCACAGATGCCTCGTCTTGAAGTTGTCCTAATACAAACGCTACCTCGTGCTTGAACAGAGCACTACCAGTCTTTAGACCTTTGCACAAAAACAATATTTAAGAAGTTAGTGCTAAAATTTAATATTTTTAATTAATATAATTACCTTCAGTAAGAGCTAAAATGCTCTCTCTGGTACTTAAATTTCTCAGTGAGAACATTGCTCTGTATCTGTCAAACAATGACTTGCTTTCATCTAACAAAATATCCCTTAAGACTTTTACATCTGTTATTTCCACTGGTGGTGCAGGATCAATAGTTGAATATGGATTTTTTTGTAAGTCCTTTGCATTGCTATTACATTCTAACCATCTCAATCGATTTAGGGCCAATTGACACGTTTCTGCTACTTCAGGTATAGGATCTTTGCAATACTTTTCCAGCAATGGAATTACACTTGACTCACCGATAGCACCCAGTGCTTCTCCTATGAAAAAAATACATATAGATATAAAATAATATAAATAATAAATACTTTCTAATTTTTTTTAAGTGAGGTCTGATTCTAAAGAGTAAAAATAAAACTATCTTAAAAAAGAGTGTCTTAATTTTCAATCTTTAAGAGCAAGATTTTACTCTTTACAGTAACATTTATTCTAAAAGTTTTAAATAATAGATCCTTAATTCTTTTCATTTTATGTTTTGAACAGATTATTGAAACTTAGACAAGACTTGTATATGCTGAATACATACCAGCTTCGTGACGTACCATCGGCTCCTGTGATAAATCCTCCAGGACATTTGTTAAAATACTAATGGCTGCAGGATCCCGCATCTGACCTAGACAGTACGCAAGCTCATGTTTCAACAACACCGACGAATCTTTGAAGCATGCATGAATCTGATCTATTGCCATTGCACCACCAATATTCTTCAGAGTGAATAGAGCACGAAATCTCTCTTTTAGAGGTCTGGCAGAGTCATTTAAGACTTTGCCTATAGTTAAAATATCGTTTTTACTCGCTTGAACCATTTTTAATCAAATGACAAATATAAAGATATAAATATAAATGAAAAATAAAATTTCGAATATCTCAAACCTGCAAAAAAATACATATAATATGATAAACATGTGATTACAAAAATATCATAAATTTTTAATTACATAAAGAAAAAGAAAAATATGTACAAAATATTATATAAAAATGAAAAATTTATAATTACATACTGTTGTCAGTGTTGACAGACTGCTTACTAATTTAATTAATTTTCAGATATTATTTATCAATCTAATGAGTAAGTTATCATTAATGTGTTATTATTAAATTAATAATTCATTTATCTCACAATTCAATGCGGTAATTTTTTAGGTTAACATGCCACTAGTGACTTTTTTATTTCAGCACTAGTAGCAGAGTAGTCAGCCACTAGCCACTAGTTAAAACGAGCATCCATGATCGAACTTAACGATTTTCTAGTTTTTTTTTAAATAAAATTTACGGTAAAACATATTTTACATTGGCAACACTGTTACATATATGCATTTTGGAACACTGTCAGCTGATTGAAACCATTTGTACTCAAGTACAAAGACTCAAATACCAGATTTTTTCGGAATATGAGAAGTAAAAACGTTTTTGACAATTTCTGACATTAAGGACACAATATACTTCTGAATTATCTAAACTCTTCGATCTTGTATTAAAATTTTTGTTATAATTTTTGCATTATAATTGTTAGTCAGAGGAATATTGACATGAAATTTTGCGTTGATGTGCACAAGTAACCTCTAGGATAAAATTGACTTGCATCTCCTAAAGACATGGAGCCACAAAAGAATCACAATATTGCTTTAAGTGAAAGTACAATATTAAGAGCATGTGCCTCGACGAGTAATGAAGGTATATGTACACTTACTGGTATGCTAGATCGCACCGAAGTTAGATACTGGATGCTGCACCTTTATTTTGAAGTATTTTGATGATTTCTCTGTATTCCCATCTAATGCCGTTAGTACAACTTTTGCTAAGTTTTTCAGTCATATTAATAATTGTGTATCAAATAAAAAAGCTTGGTAATAAGCCGAGCAATAACTGCACTAGAATGGGTTAAATTGTATCATGATCACAACTTCAAAATTTATGGATGATAATAATAATGAGAACTTTGAATTTAGCGGAGAGATTACGAAACCTCCAGGAAGATAAACATTCTAAATTAACAATTGGAGCATTTTTCGATTTTATGAGAACTGCATATCAAGTTAATGATAGTTGTGAAGGTCTGGCTACGATATTGAGTGCTAACAGTGAAATCGACTGGCATGAATTAGCAAAAATTAATTTAGACCTTGAAACGCGTGAGGGTAGTAGAGCAAATAATATCAGCTGTCATACTAGTACTGACAAACAGCAAAATGAGAATGATGATCCTATAAAGGTGTTACTGACACAAATGAGTAATAAAGAATCAAATTCTTGTACATCAGAAAGCACGATAAGTTCACAATCTTCTGTGACGTCTTGTAATAGCATTATTTCTAACACATGTAATAATGGTCCTGTGAAAGAATCTACTAGCGTGGACAATTCTTCTAATAAATGTTTAGAAACAGAAGATAATATTAAAGAAAATCAGTTATCAGGCAGTCGAGTCCAGAATGAAAAGGGGAAAGTATTACAGACTAAAGAACATTTGGAAGAGAATGAATGTGGTTTGGCGAAAGTCATGAAGGAAAATTTAAGAGATATTTTGCATGAAGGATTACTGGACTCCGTTTTGCCATATATGCTGCCAAAATCTGCCCTATCGCAACCTGTTATTAAGAAGTCCACTGCTGTTGCGGATGTTAAGAAAAGTTCTTCTTTGAATAATGTAATTGAAAGCAAAGCCTCAGTTCATAAAGAAAGAGACAAGGAGAAAAATAAAACAAACAAGAAATCATTGGAGTAAGTCTTTTAATTGCAATTACATTTTCAAACATCTTGCCATATAAAGTTAAAAGTATTTTTAAGAAATGGTTTAATTGGTCCTTTTTAATTATATATAATTAACATTATTTCTTTATATTGTATTACAGGAATGAAGTGGAAATTCATGTTTGCGATGAAGATAAAAATATCAGAAAAAACTTTCGATGCCCACAAAAGCTTCTTATACAAAAAATGTGTTATTTCGCTGATGTAACAGCAGGACAGAAACTCGATGAGATAGACATATCGGTGCACTGTGATGTGGTTATTTTTGATTGGCTGATGAGATGGGTAAAGAAGGATATCATAAAAAAGTCAGAATGGCCAGTTTTAGAGGCAAATAACGTTATTCCAATTATGGTGTCCGCTTGCTTTTTACAAATGGAACCGCTTTTGGAAAATTGTCTGCAGTATTGTCACGACAATATGTCAGATATCTTAAAAACATCAACAATTTTAACATGTCTAGATGATAATCTTCTTACAAGGTATGCATTTTACTATTGTTAATAGTTTTCATTGTATTTCGCATGATGTATTACATCTAACTAAGTAGTAATAAATAATTAATTTAAAGCTTTCTCTTTTTAAAACAATAAAACTAAACTTTCTTTTTTTCTCCTTTATTGATGTTTATAATTATCTGTAGATTGGCCGAATTATTTACCAATGAAGATGTTGAAATGTTAAAAGATAAAAAAGATAAAATTCAGAGTCGTTTGTTCTGTAAGTTAATTATATCTCTAATGGAGACTACTCCAGATAATAAAAAGGGGCACTATAGTTCATTGGCTATGATGTTTAGATGTGGAAAATGCGGCAAGAATGTTATACAATCAATTTCCGATTTTGTGCCTTGCGTTCCAAGTGCAATGAAAATTGGTAATAAGGGAACTATTCACAGTAAACATGTCAGGTACACACGACATATATATATTGATATGTAAGTATTATTCTATGAAAAATTTAAGAAATAAATAACTTTACAGAGATTTGACTTGGACACTGAATGACTATGTCATTGCTTTGCGATCCGAGTTGCGCTCCTGGCGCAAAGTGTATTGGAGATTGTGGGGAGACTGTCATTTCGTGTTCTGTCAACAATGCAACATATACTTTCCAATACATCAGATCAGTTGGTGCAGTTATCATCCAGAACTTGCACAATTCTTCGTAAATGAGCAACAGAGACCTATGCCGTTTCCATTAGGAAGATACCCGTGTTGTAGCCAATCTGCCTACAAATTTGAAACTTTATCAAATTATCAAAGTGGATGTAGATACAAAGTTAGTATCAACGTCATGTGTCTTTAATTGCGTTATAAAAATGAATTTATATTTTTTATGAATAAATATATATATATATATATACATATATATAAATGATAAAAATATAGTTTATTTAAAGATTTCTATTGTTCCTTTTTTTTAGGAACACATATCAGATATAAAGGGCGTGAAGGAATTAAATATTTTAAATATTTTATCAGCACACAGAGAAGTGATAACTTTGGAAGCACCCCAACTTTTTTTCCCAGAAAAAATTACACGGCTAGTAACACATGATCCGTCTCTTCGTTCAGGCAAATTAGTGTGCAAGGATACAATGTGGTGGAATGGAATAGAGCTCGTACCACAGAGATCGAAACTTGGTTTACTCGGTAAATTGTCACTGCTTTCTTTTTTATATATACAGGATTAAATTTTATAACGCAGAAAAAATTCATAAAAACAGGAAAAATTTGGGGAGGTTCGGGACTTCGTCGATTACTTCAAGTGCAAGATTCACAAAAGTCTTTACAAAAGATTTATCAGCGAATTTCCGTAACGACCGATATTTCGTCTCCCACTTCCTCGATTACAGACGAGGAAGACGAAGATGACGGCGGGACCGTGTATGAAGACAGCAGTGTAGATGACGAATCTTATTACAGTGAAGAATCCAATACGTTATGCACGTTAAAACCGATGACTAAAGCAAAACATCAAAATAGTCACAAGTAACAAATCGTATTATTGAAATATTAAGTATCTTTATAACACAGAATGTTTATATATGATTTTCCATATATTGTTTCCAGGAATGGTAGGTGTTGGAGCGGGAATTTGAATGTAAGACACAATCAAGATAATCAGAGAGATTTTGAGGAAAGAGCTGCGGTGCAAATGATAGCTCTTCTGACAAAGAGAACAATCACAGGCAATTTACTTTCGAAATTTAACAAGCAACAACATGGCTATAAAACTAAGCAACCTGTTGGTATGTTTTTCATACAGTATATATTACTGTCATATTAAGGCTGTGTTCTGATATTCACTGCAGAAAATTTTCAATATTGGCAGTGAATATCAAAATGCAGCCATATATAGTGAAGTCTAAAAGTTTCAGAACAGCTAGTTATCTCAGAAAGAACTGGTTTATTGGAAAAATATTTCAAAGTTGTAGAGTTTAAAAAGATCTATTTACTGAGCTTACCAGTTTAACCTTGGATGGAGTCGCCAATGTCAAGTCAAGTTCACCTTTATTTAAAAATGAAGTGCTCTATTTTTTATTCCAGAATTTAATCGCTGGTGTCAAGAGCTTTTCAAAATACTAAAGTTAATTTTTATTAAATACTTTTTGAGTTATAAGGCTTGAAAGTTACAGAGTACCGCCATTATTAGTAATATCCAAGGTGTCCGACCAATGACAAAAACCTTTTAAATATTAAAATATTAATAAGGGCTACGAGCCAAAACAATATTTTAGTAATATAATAAATATTTTTATATTTTTTGAATGTTGCTCAGGAATATGTCCTAATATTTGTCAAGATCAAGGCCATTGGAGAGATTGTTCCTCTTATTTTTATTTTACGTAAAAATGAATTTTTAATGCAGAACTTGACCTGACTGACGATGCCACCCAAAGTCAAATTGATATGATTGATAACTAGATCTTTTTATATCCCACACTTTGAAACATTTTTCCTATAAATCAACACATTCCTGAGATAATTAGTGGTTCCGGGACTTTTAGACCTTACTGTACATTTTGCGAATTATGAAAGAAAGCATGTGACTAACACATACAATTAAATGAATTAAAAAATAACATAAGTAATATGTATTTGAAATAGGTGGAACATATGTAAAACTAGAAGCTGAGTTTCGCGAACAGCTGGCCCAAACATGTAAATATAAGAATCCTTCAACAGGAAAAACTCGTATTAAGTCAAGTAAACCTTAATTTGTAAGTAGACACAATTAAAAATTCGTCTGAAGTATTGTTGAAGTAAAAATTTCGTGATTTTATATAAGAAAAAAATATGTGTGCGTGTGTGTACACACACACACACACGCGCGCGCGCGCGTTATATAACTCTTATTAATTGATAATTAAATAAGAAACAGGATAATTTTAATTTTTTTTCTGAACTCATATGGTTTATTAAGATATAAAGTAAATAATTATGAAATATAAAGCTGTGTGAATAATTTATGTATTACTTTTAGTATTGTAGTACTTATACAAAATTATAATGAGAATCCATATTCGATATTTTGTGTAAAAAAAATTTGTATTTTATTTTATTGTATATATTATCGACTTTTATAAATTATAAGTATCATAACCTTTTCAAAAAAAAACCTATACATTAGTAATCATATCACTTCTATCCAACAAGTTGTTCAATTCCATCTCTGTAAAAACTACAAAAAAAGATTAATTTACTAATTTTAGCAATTTATATACTTTTATTATTTAAACAATGTAATAGTAAGAACATACCTTCTTTTTCAGATGTAATAATTTTGTATTCTTTGGATTCCATTAGACTTTTCAAATCGAATAGCATATTTCTATCAAAACTTAGTTCTTTTGACATAACTATTTTCTCTAACATACGTTTAGTGTCGGCTCGTTTCATAATTGCTTCATCAACTGTTCCTTTAGTGCACAGCTTGTAGATAACGACGGGTTTTGTTTGCCCTATCCTATGACATCGAGCCATAGCTTGTATGTCCACTTGTGGATTCTGTAAGCGTTGAAAAGCAAAATGAACAAAATATGGGATATTAGCATTTGGAGAAAGTGTTGAAAATTACATTGATATTATAATAACTCACCCAATCACTGTCATATATAATAACGGTATCAGCACCCATTAAATTTAAACCAACTCCACCAGCTCTAATTGATATAAGAAATAAGAACATATCAGGATCGTTATTAAAAGTACTAATATTTTGTTTTCGTTTTTCAATCTCAGTATGACCATCTAATCTCACATAATTATAATTTCGTAACATAAGATAATCTTCAATCATATCTAAGATCATAGTCATTGTCGAAAATAATAAAATTTTGTGCCCTTGCAGTTTTAGTTTTGTCAGCATTGCGTCTAACACTAAAAGTTTACCGGAGGATTTAATTAAATCATCATCGATTTTTGGTAAACCAGTTGGATCCAGCGGGTAGTGAACCAAGTATGGATGATTCACGATCTTTTTATACATTGGAACTAGAAAATATAAATAAAAGCGAAATAACATATACCGTGAAAACTATATGAAATATTGCGTTAATGCGACAATACTTACGTCTATAATGACTCGAAATATTGACAGAAAACTCTCTTTTACGTTCTGTGACATCAGTGTATTGTTTCCATTTCGATAAATTGTTTGTAGATTTCTGTTCAATATTATCATTTGTTTGTACCAAACTGTTCAATACTGTATCCTTGTTCGTTTTAGATCCGTACGGACTTCTCATAAAACACTGTCTTTTCGGTCTTTCACCATTTACGGTTGGTATAATCAGATTCGGTTTTTCAATTTTACTCAGCATTTCTATATCGTGATTTAATACTGCCTTGTATAAATCGTGTTGCAATTCCGTGAGTGGCGCATAAACAATTAATTCTTTCTTAGGAGGAATTTCTAAACAAACTTCGGATTTTACTCGTCTTAACATAAATGGTTTTAAAATTTCACGCAACGACGACAATACATGTTTCTCTTCTTCCTGTTTCAAAAGTTTTTCAGTGCCATGTTGATGTTGAAGTTCATCAACGTTAAACCACGATTCAAACGTATCCAAATCATCAAAGATTTCTGGTAATAGAAAATTCAAAAGAGCCCATAACTCGGATAAATTATTTTGAAGTGGAGTCCCAGTTAATATTAGTCTGTTCATGGATCGAATACTATGTAACACCCTAAAAAATAAACGTTTTATAACAATCTTAATTTTAAGAGAAAAATAATATAAAAGTCTAATTAATTGAGAAAATAATTTTCGAAATTAGTTATATTTCTTGTGTGTGTGTGAGAGAGAGAGAGAGAGAGAGAGAGAGAGAGAGAG
>NW_017276800.1:168377-230591 GCF_001594065.2 Cyphomyrmex costatus | reverse complement strand
GGGGGGGGGGGAGAGCCAATAGGTATATTAAAAATCTATTATTTTACTAAAAACTTGTAATCAATTTAAATCACATTAAAATTAGTTTTTAATGGCTACATACTTGACCAATTTACATTTACAATTTTTTATTCTTTGTCCTTCATCTATTACAATATATTTCCATGTTAGAGATCGAAAAAATTTACTTTCATATAATATTGTTTCGTACGTAGTCAGTACAACAGGCTTTGTCTTATAATCATCTTCGACATGATATGTATGTTCAATTTTTATACGTAGAACGTCTCTTTCTTGTCTTGTGCCATAGAATAAAATGACTGGTATGGTGGGAGCGAATTTTTCAAATTCCATGATCCAATTTGGTATAGTAGAAAGAGGTGCAATTATTAAATAAGGCCCTACTTGTTTCTTCTCCATAAGATGACATATTAAAGCTATCGTTTGTATTGTTTTTCCAAGGCCCATTTCATCAGCCAAGATTCCATTCAGACCGTTTTCAAAAAGTAGCTTTAACCATTCTAAACCCTTTAATTGATAATCATACAAATTACCACAAAAATATTTTGGTAATGTCGGTACAATAGCAATGCTGCTGACGTTTGTTTTAGATTCCGGTTTGAAGTTCTGTTCATTGTCTGAACTCGCGGATAATTCTTCTTCTATCTCTTCTATGCTCAAATTCTTTTTTTCTCTTCTGGCCTTTACTTGTCTTGTTATCTATAAAACATTTAATCAATTTTGAATTGTGTCTGTGTATTATATAAATTTGAATAAAAGGACTTTTAACATAAAATCAACAAAAATGCAAAGGACTAATAAGAGTGAAATAATTTATAAAAATTTTTATGAATATTATGATCTCGAAATACAATTCTTAAGATATTCAGGGTATTGTACAAGCATCCGATACATATTATATTAAAATGTAACCCTTTTTTAGAGATTTTTGCACATTAATTATTTGATTCTTATTAGTCCTTTACATTTTTGTTGAATCTATGTATTATCCAACAATCTAAATCTTATTTACCTCTGTAGATACATATTCTTGTACATTATATTTTCTTCCACGAATTTTTCTTGTCTTTTTTTTTGGTGATATATTTTCATCATTTTCAGTGGTAAAATAATTCTGTGAAACATATTCATGACGCTTCTTTTTGTGAGCCCTTTCATTTTTATTTTTATCTTTATCACCTTCAATCTTATTTATCAAATAGGACGAGTAAAATTTACTTTTGTTCAACAAATGTATCAATTGTTTGTATCTTTGCTCGTTTGCTGCAATATTATATTCCTCTAATTGTTGCTTTTTAATCTCAATTTTGCTGGAATGTTTACGTTTTATTGGCTTTTTTATCTCTTCCAATGGACCATTATTAAACTTAACATCACTTGAGACAATTAATGTATCTTCTACAAGAGAGAAAATGAAATATTTTAGATAAGCATATATAAATGCATTGACATATTTTTAAGAGAGAAAAATCTATAATATGTTTTACTAAATCCTTTATTGAAATTTTCAATGGAGAAAATCAAATATTAAGTATGAAATACTATTGTATGATAGGTACTTATAAATGTGCATACAAGGATAAATGTAAAAAAAATCAAATTTATAAATATGCAAACTTATACATTTATTGCTATTCTCAAGTTTGACAATTAATATTCATCCTTCTGAAAAAATAAAATATGTCAAACTCATTTGAATATTCTTATTGTACTAAAAACAGTTGAATGCATTCTATTTATAAGTACTTGAATGTTAATTTTTAATAAGGCATTTCCAGACATAGGTTCATATGAACTTTTTTCATCTATTCAATCTCATTAACACACTATATAAGTTTGATTTTGACTACAGATCTTAAACAAAGCTACAAGCAATTTTATTAAATTCTAATAGATTTTATTCAATTTTACTAAAATTCTATAAAAGAGAAAGATATATATACTCTCTTTCAAGATTGACATTAATAAAAATAAAAATGGAAGAATTCGTAAAAAGAGCAAATACTTTTCCATTAAAAATGACAAAAATGTACTGTCTTACTTTACAATCTTTTAGACTTGGTTGTTCCACCTTTTAGTAAAAACTCACTGTCTCTTAAGCCTTAACTTTTTTACTCTTTTGTTTATCCAATAGATAAATTATCACATAAACATAATAGTTTAGCCAAAGATGGAATAACATTAAAGTTATAGAAAATAACTATGGAAATTAAAATGAATTAGTATCTTAGGGAGAAAGTATACAATAAGTATCTCTTTCTTTCGTTGAATTTTGAGAAAAACATTGTAAACTCTCGCTTTTAGAGTTTTGACTTTTGCGGATAACATTTGCATATAAATAAAGAATATACACATAATGTATACAAGTATGTATATAAGTAATACGTTGGTTTTTATTTTTTTTTACTTTTTTTCTTGTTTTATGGCTCCTGTCTCTTTTAAAATAAATTAAAACACAATATGGCAAATACGTTGATACAATTCATGAAAGATGTGAAACTAAAATAATATAAATTTACCTGTGAGAGAAGTACAACAGAAATCATTCGTGTTTGAATTATCTTGAGAATTTTGATCCATTTTTGTAACGGCTTTTACAGAAGCCAACGACTGCGAGCAAAACTGTATCTATAGACACGATTGAACATTACACAATTGATATCTCCTGACTTAAAATATAAATAAACGAAAATATTCGAATAATTAATTAAAAACAACGATTGGAATCAGACTACGTTACGCATTGAAGATTCAAATCGAATAGTGAAAGATGGAAATACCGAACGCAGCCAGTGCTCTAATCTTGGTTACTGATGGTTACTGATGGTTACTGAAATGAAATGATTTGCCGCCAAATGTAAAGTTGCTAAAAATCATTGGTGAAAACCTCTGAGGTCGAAATTCATCGATCGCGATTCTAGTGATATTTTTTTCGCGATCATTGGGCGCATTCAGCAGAAAAGAGCGCTACGAGAGCGCTCGCTGTTATTCTTCCAGATTTAAAATTCTGATTGGATGATCTAAAAGAATACACCAATAATAGCGAGCGCTCGTGTAGCGCTCTTTTCTGCTGAATGCGCCCATTAGGACTGCGCACAATGGAGGAACAGATATTAGATATTAAAATATTAACCTATCAGATACCAGTTACACCGGACTACACAATTCTGATAGGTTAATATTTTAATATCTAATATCTGTTTCTCCATTGTGCGCAGACCCTTAATAAGCGACATGTTTCCGGCATGACGACATGCTTGTTTCTGAACAAACCAGCTTCAAGATTTCTTCCGTGTTCGAACGGACCTATGGAGGCGTGAGCAATGAGCATTTCACGATTTCTTGCGAAGTTTAAAGGAACCGCGTCACTGGCGTCGATGACGTAACATCGTCTGATCGGCAGCGACGGTTCGGATTGGTCGCACGAGGGTCGTACGATTGTTTGTAATTTTTTGTCTACTGCGTTTTGATGTGTCGAATGTTCGCTCCGCAAAATTGACAGCTCGCGAGTTTTTATTCGGCGTGATCGCGAACGTTTGAGCCGTTTGAGGCCGGCGACGGCAATGGCAGACTCGGGCGGTTGGGCACCGACCCAGGAGAATGACTTTCCCAATTTTCAATCGAATGACAGCTTCAATTTAAATGAAGTCACTGGCATCGATGGTAGGTCTTACACGCTCCGCTTTTTTTCGTATTGTGTCTTCTTTCTTTTACTTTCTCTATCCTTCTCTTTCCCCGAACTCGCGCGTATTTCGAGAAGTTAACGTGACATTTTATCATTAGGTTAGGTATTACAAACGAATTTTTTAATTCATCAATTGATCGATCACATTATGCGCAATTGCGCTTTATGAAATAAAATTACATTTGTATACAATGCGATTTATCAATCGAATTAAAAAATAACTCACCCTACCTTGCTCTGTTGACGGAGATAATCTTGTTTGGTCTCTTATCTGTTTTGATTGTCGCTATGCATTTATTTGAAAACAACATAAACATATCGCATTGATTATTTAGGCTTGGTTTGAATAAATACTATAATTTATTAGTTTTTTGTTATTTATTAATAACAAAATATTTTATACTATACATTTAATATTCTAGAAATTAAAAAAAAGAAATTGAATCAAATTGATCAAGATCAAAGTTAATCTTACATTGATAGGCCTTAATAACAATAAAATTTAATGTTTTTTAATATTTAAATACACTTTCTTGTTTTTGTATCTGGCTTGTAGCCCTTCAAATTATTGAATTTATTTACTTAATAATTTGCTGCTTTATAAAATCATAGGTATATGCTACATATAATTATTTTAATTTACATGATTTTTGATAATTATACTTTATTAAAAATACTTAAAGAAATTTTAAAATATATTTGACAAGAATTGATATTTTTTATGTCAAGTATTAATGTTAAATATTTTATTAAATATTAGTATTGATATTTTATTATTATTAATAAAATAAAATTTTTTATTTGCAGATCTTTTGACGAATTGCGAGAACGAGTTGTTAAAGAATGAACTTTTTAGTGACGAGGCTTTACTTTCTGAATTGGATGAGCCAATGCCAGTTGATGGAGACACGTTTAGCTTCTTAAATATCAATAATGATGAGTTTAAAGATTTTAAGGACTTTAAAGATCCAGCAATCCTTGAACCATCAAACTCAAATGTTATGGTGGCGCAACAGACAGATAGCACTACACCTGTTACTTATGTACAGCAGGACATTGCATCGGTACCACAAAACAGACCACAGAGATTAGTGACTTCGACAAAACCTACAGTGTTCAGCTCACAGTACACGATACCACAAAATATGAATTTTAATGTACAGTCGCCAAATGTTGTAACCCTAGCTCCAGTTACTCAACAGCGACAGCTACTTCTTCCAGCCAAATTAATTAAGTCAGAATCTCTCGTGTATTCAAAGGGTGGACAAACCATCACATCAACTCCTGTTCCACATCAAATACATACTCTTGTGAATACTACTAATGGAACGGTATTAACTACCGGTAAATAAATGCAATTAAGTGGAGAAATTTCTCAATGTTATTATATTTATTATATTCACACAATATACTCTATCTGAAGAATATCCTGGAAACATTCTTACAATATTGGGAATGTTTTCTAGATGTTTCTTAGAGATTTGTGTTATATGGATATAAACAGGAATGATTATTAAATATAAGCAAAAAGCCTATACAATTATAATAGAATATACTAAGATTAACAATAAGGTTGACTGTAAGTGCATTGGATGTTAAGTGTATTTCAATATTATTTATAAATTTTATTTTATCTCCTTAACCACAAATACTCATATAGACATTTTATTATATTTTATTTATTCTTAAAGCTACAAAACTTTATTTTAATAAATAATTATGAAATAAGAATGTAATTGTAATTTTATATATTTGATTGAAGGGATACCCGTAGTATTGGACACTGACAAGGTACAGATTAATCGTCTAAACACAGGTACACATGTGAGCGTACCGAGAGTGAGGGAAGTAAAACGCAGTGCCCACAATGCTATTGAGCGTCGTTACAGGACGTCGATCAATGACAAGATAATTGAACTAAAAAACATTGTAGTCGGAATTGACGCCAAGCTGAACAAGTCAGCAATTTTACGAAAAACCATCGACTACATCAGGCAAGGATAAGAATTTAGTTTTATATCATGGTATATTTAACAAAAAGAATAGCTTTTGAATTTCTTATTTTATACAACATAGACATCTACAGAACTACAGTGCAAAATTAAAGGCTGAGAATATGGCGTTGAAGATGTCTGCGCAACGGCACAATATTCGCGATTTGTATCAACAAATTCAGTGTGGAGAGCTAACACCTCCACGTTCGGATTCGAGCGAACCATCTCTTTCACCTGCACCTGCGCCACCGTCACCACCATCTCCATCGTCGGTAAAGGACGATCCGGATGCGTTGCATAATTTACATCCTGTACCTACTTCATCTATTGGAGGCATGAAAGATCACACTCGGCTAACATTGTGCGGATTCATGCTATTATTTTTAGCATTCAATCCTCTTGGTATTCTCATGAACAATATTGGAAGATTCAATTATGATTATGTGAACACGAAACTGGACGGACGAACGATACTCAATTATCCAGGTAACAAATGCATGTGAATTATATATTTTTTCCAATCACGATTTCGACTTTTTTTTATTGTTAATATGCTTTTTTTTATTTACAGATCAGCTGGAGTCGGACAAGCAACCATGGAGCAATGTTGTCCTCTGGTTTACCAATCTGATACTCTTAGCAATCTGTCTCTACAAGCTGTTACTTTACGGTGATCCCATTTTGCCTACCGACAGTAAAATTTTCCTCGAAATACGTCGTTGGAGACGTCAGGCCGAATTCAACATATCCAAACACGAATGCAATCAGGCATATCGAGATTTACATCAGTGCTTACAATATTTTGGTCGATCCTTCCCGTTATCACGTACGGAAGTTTTTCTCGCAACCACATGGCAAATAGTGCGACAAACTCTTCACAAATTATGGCTGGGTAGATGGGTCATGCACATCAGGAAGTGGTTGTCAGAGAAATCAGAACGGCAACAAGCGGAGACGTCTGCCGTAGAAATTGCCATCGTTTATCAGCATATGCTCTGTCTTCGTATGTCTGAAGGAACTAAAGACTCGACGTTGTATCTTGCTCTTTGCGCTATCAATTATGCGGAAACTGCCGGTGAGAGTATGCCAAAGCCACTTTTGGCGGAGATCTACATGAACGTCGCACTGTGTCTGAAACAGTCCTTCTTTCCGTACATACACAAATATTATCTGGGTAAAGCACGCGTCTTACTATCCTCTTGCGCCGTTCCCCCGAAATTGAAATGGATCATGACCGACGAAGGCGCGAGGTTTTTGGCATCTCAGAAGTGGCAGTACAAGAAACAGTCTGACAGCGAATTCACATCACAGAGCAGTCGAGCAGATCCGCTGTCATACGCGGCTCGTGCGTACAGGGATCATCTGATCGAGCAGTGTCTACGTTTATTGACCGGCATGATTGGAGAATGTCATGCATCCTCTGTACTTGAATTAGGACGGATGATTATGGCTTCTGCAGAAGTGGAAGCTTGTTTCCCGTGTGCCGATAAAATCAGCGTAGCAAGTACGAAGACTATTTAACACTCCAAGAAAAATCTCACTTTGAATTTTCAAAAAATATCTGACATTAATGTGTGTTTCTAATTATTATTATAATATTATTATAGTAATTATATTCAATATATACTTACTAAACAAATGTAACATTGGCCTGTTTTTTGTCAATGAATATATTATTGTATAATGTACTTAATTTTTTCTCTTTATTTTTACAGCGTGCGAAGATGAGATTGGATTATGGTGGGGAGCTGTAATCTGCGCTGCCGCGAGTTGGAGATTAGGAGAGGAGGATTCAAAGGCATGGAGTATTGTGGAGAGTAAATTTCCTTATGAGAGGAACTTCCAAGTTAGCGATAACAGCAGTAGCAGTCCATTACCTCATGCTGTTTTCAATGTTCTCCAAGTGGCAAAAAATCCTACAAAGTTAGTTTCTATGCGTTTCATTGATCAGGCGGGACTACTGCTCGAGCAATCCATGGTATACTATCATTGCAAGGAGCAATCTTCGCAGCAAGTTTTGGTAAGTTAACAGAATAGAAAAATTATATATTTATATAGTTACTTTTATTTATATTTGTACATTCTAAGGGTAACTTCTTTCAAGCATAAACTGTGCTACCGTTTACCTGTTACAAGTGTGCATTGTAGTTGCATTGCATGAAATATAACTATGCAATACTCCTGCAGTGCAACTCCTGTGGCAGGTCGCAGCACCATATATTATAATTATATATATATATACACATATATATGTAATAGTTTTGTATCTACGTGAGTCGTGTGTGCAAATTTTTTGTTACCTATTAATTGATCTCGCTTATCTTTCAGCTTACTCAGTTATTGGTTTGCGATTGGCTTCTCGAGATACGTACAATACTTTGGCAAGAAATGGATGCAGAGCCAGAAAGATCGGTCGCAAGCGCGTCTCTTGCTGGGTTCCAGCGTGATTTGGCATGTTTGAGACAGTTATGTCAGCACATTCCGGTAAGTGTGATTCCATAATTTCCGTTTTAGTTCATTGTTTCAATAAGATTCAAGCAAGCATAGTAAAATAACATGCCTGTTCTTTTTAGCTGAACTTTTTGCGCCACTCATTTTTTCTCTTATTCTCTAATGTAGAGAAAAAAAAAGAAAAAAATAACCGTGAAAGAATTCAGCTGAAAAACAGACTTACTTGATTGCATGTACATAATTTCTTTATATATAATGTTATTTTCTATTTTTTTCAGTCTGTATTAGCACGAGTATTTCTGTACGAGGCTACAGCACGCATCATAGCCGGGGCAACACCAGTGAAGACTCAGATCTTATTGGATCGAAGTCTGCATCACAGAAACTCGCGTTCTTCGATTATATGTGGGAAGGATCGGTCACAGGAACAGAATAACAGTGAAAGGGAGCATGCGGTCGCGTTATGTCTGGCGTGCAGGCATCTGCCGACATTGCTGTTAGCCTCGCCGGGTGAACGGGCCGGTATGCTTGCAGAGGCTGCCAAGACGCTCGAGCGAATAGGGGATAGGAAACGTCTTCAGGAATGCTACAAATTAATGCGACAGCTAGGCTCTGCAATTACTGTTAATTAATGCGTCGATTTAACATCTCATATATATATTTAATGCGTCGATTTAACATCTCATATATATATATATATATTTTTTTTTTTTCGTACCTATACTGTAAGTGTTAAATAATTAGATGACATACTTATTTAACGATCAGCTTTAGATACACCTCTTGGTTCGGTTTTACAACATAATTGTTTGTTCTATCAAACTGTTATTAAAAATTTTTTTTTCTTTCTCATATTTACAATATTATTGCTCTTGGGTCAGAGTGTTTCACGTATTACTTCTGCCTAGTAACTCGTCAAAATGTGAACAAGGAAGAGATTATGGAAAAAGGATCGTGACGTAACAACTAAACAAATAATTAAATCCGATTATACTGATCATTGTACTAATTGTATATAGAGCATTTAACTTATACAATCTTAATCTTGTTATTGTGTACCTCTAAACATAATTTTTACGTTATAAGGATCCGAAAAAGACTCCATCTGGCGATTCCCCAAGCTGAAAGTTGGACGCATCAGGCTAACAACCTATAATTCAAAAAAAAAATCCATTGTTATAGAAATCTCAGTTCATTAATTTATTAATCTCAGTAGAGTTAGAGTTAGTTATATATATACATATATATAATAAATATATTATATAATATATAAATATATACAGCTAATTATAAGTATAATTATACACACATATTTACACGCACACATATATCATATATATATATATAGTGTGTGTATGTGTATATAAAATGTCGGATAATTTTATTTTTAATTTAAATTAGATACTATGGGAGGATATGTGTGTGTGAGACCATGCTGAAGTTGCGATCAAACTTGGTCTGTTCATACAATGCACCTAGTTTAAAGTCGGTTCGCATTGCTATAAGCTTATTGGCTATCGTATCACGTTTTACCGCGTGGTAAACTTTTCCGCGCCCAGTGTGCAGGAGCCAATAAATGCGTCATGTGCGTTCCGAATTGTTGATTTCGCATAAATTGTACCATATTGCTTCTCTAGAATACCTTTTCTTCTGTGGTAATTGTGGACGTGAGTTGTCTGTGTACGTTTGTTAACATTTTAAGATTATTTTTGGAAATTCAGGCCGAATCAGAATATTTTTCTTGTACGTACGTCAAAAGCAAATATCCACTTTTGTCTGTGCATATGGCCGCTTTTATCTTTGTCAGAGAATTCGAAACTCTAGATTTTACTCTTGATTTCACTTGCATCGAACCACGTGCATTTTGCACATTACATGTAGAGATTTATCTGATAATATTGTTTACCATTGATAAATCATGTTCTTCATTGCATAAATTATCACATAATCATGAAATTGACATTTGTCATTAAATCCATATGAAAAATTATAGGAATATTCGAGTTAGGTTAGATTCCTCATATGGGATTCTCTTGTTCTTATGATTCCTACTTCAAACGAAGGTCAATAGGACCAGTACTATATAGAATGCAAATAACATATGAGAATATAAAGTGAGAAAAAATAGCATTCTATTTTAACCTGAATTTACAATAAAAACATTTAATTATATTTGAATTTCATACTTATATTTCATTGACGAGTTTTTTTAAAGAAATCTCGTTTATGAATTGCGATTTTATTTCAGTGATTGCATATGACTTTACTTTTTTTTTTTACAGATTAACACATTGCTATGACTAATTCAAAGGGTTACAGACGTGGTACGAGGGACTTGTTCTCCCGCAAGTTCCGCAAGCATGGAACTATTCCCTTGTCTACATACATGAAGACATATAAGGTCGGCGATATTGTGGACATCAAGGGAAATGGTGCAGTGCAAAAAGGTATGCCATACAAAGTCTATCACGGCAAGACTGGCCGTGTATTCAATGTGACAGCTCATGCCCTGGGAGTGATCGTAAATAAGAGAGTGCGTGGACGTATCATTGCCAAGAGGATTAACGTGCGCATCGAGCACTTGAGCCATTCCAAGTGTCGAGATGATTTTCTTAAGCGCGTCAAGGAGAACGAGAGGCTCAGGAAGGAGGCAAAGGAGACAAACGTTCGTGTCCAACTCAAAAGGCAGCCTGCCGAACCTTCCAAAGCTCATATTGTATCAGGACGTGAGGCGCCTATCTTGCTTGCACCTGTTCCATATGAATTTATTGCTTAAAATATTAAATAAACTAAAATTTTCGAAGTAAAGATTTGTATTATTTTTAATATTATTAAAAATTAACATTATTAAACACATAAAAAGGATTAATTAAAATTTATTTAATTACAGATTTTAATTTTATGATTAAATTGAACTAATTACAATATTACATAATGTATTTAAAATCAGCAGCATTTTTCTAATATATCAGACTCAACTTTAAGGTAAATGCACCAGTTAATGGACAGTTGGTGGACATAAAATTTAATTTATTGGTAGTACAAATTTAAAAATATTAAACTTAATAGCATGTATGGCTTTAAATAATTATGTTTCTAAACATAATAACATTCTAAAAATCTAATAATGAATTTATTTAAAATCGTACATATTAAAAATTTAATATTTGAAATGTTTTATCACTTTATCCAACAATTGTAATGTTCACTAACTGATACATTTGTCTTATATTTTATATATATATATATATATATATATATATATATATCATAGTTTGAAAGTCAGAGTAATTAAATAAGATTGGTTTTTCTCTTTCTAAAAACATTATTGTGAACAAAGTGGTAGTACTTGATTTAGAGAGGCCAATTGGTTTTGATTTCGTTCTACAAATTTATATTGCTGCATCTAATATGATAAATAAGCAAAATGCATAGTCTCATAACAATAGTTTTATTCTCAGTCATATTTTTACATTTGTATAGAATCTGATAGTGTTTCCAACGTTTTTCTTTATATCAATGGACACGTTTAAGTTATCAACGTAATTATTCATTCTCTTCAAAAGGCGGACTAGTTTTTAAACATAAATAAATATAAAGCATCACCTAGTACAAACTGCTTCCCAATTTGCTTTAACTGCTGGTTTATATATACAAACCAAAAATTCTATATAAAAATTTAGATAAATTATGGAACTACATTTCGCTTCTCTTGTTATATATTCTACGAGCCAAAACATTATCAAACATTGTATTATCATCATTCTCATAAATAATCTGACAAACCATTAGAACATTCAAAATTCACATGTACCGCGCGTTTTGTTAAAATATGAAATTAGCGTATAGGAGTGCTTATCTTCAATTGCTATTCATATTAAACTTTAACTACAATCTCGCGATTGATAGAACAGGATATAACCAGTTTCAGAGCTCTTCTGAATATCTGATGTGAGTCCATAAAAATCTTCTATAGTTGACGCATCAATTTTCTAATAACATATAAAAATACTTATTAATATCCTTTCTAAATGTGATTTCATGACTGTTTATACAGAGTAAAATATTAAAGCAGAAACACTTACATCAACCATATCATCGTCGAAGAGCAACCAGAATCCATGACTCTTAACTATAGAAATGTAATGCCCTCGATTAGGCCCACTTCCACAATGTATCACAACTGCCACCAGGTCATACAAACGATCTGGGTTTACAGCATCATCACTCTACACACACACAATCAAATTATATAATTATATATTATCTTTGTGGGCAGTGAAGTAATTTATTGGAAGTTCTAAAAATGTGTTATTATTGAAATAATTAAAATTATATTTAGAAAGAAATTTATATCTGAGGTTTATTATGTTTTCGTGGATGATATCTATACGAGTACTAACAGTATTGAAAAGTCTGAGCTCCAATGGAAAAACTACTCTGTGAGATACTTTTATGTGGCGATTATATTGTTCCACATATTTAAATCTCTTTAGATGCAACGCTAGTATCATAGGTAATTTTTTCACTCTCATTCGTTTCTGTAATAAAAAATAAAAACGATCATATTTCAATAAGTAATTTATGCAATATATCCAAAAATGACGAATCAATATCATCTTATTAATACCTGAGCTTCCTGGTAACTGCTGCAGTGATCGCATTTAAATTTGTTATCACTACACAGGGTCTCTGTATTGGAGAAACATCTGAGGCAGTGTGTAATTGACGTATTTTGATCTACGTCAACTTGCAGATCGAAGAAATCCTCGTCTTTGCTAGAAACAGTCTCACAGTTAAGGCAGCGTGTTTCCGACGTCAGTATTCCTTGGAATATCTCATGAACCCATGTGGGCTCTGGTGGCGAACCTACAGCATCTCCTGCTCCACATTTTCCTCCAGTCGGTTTGCTCTGAGTTCTCTCCGCTGATGAGTAAAATCACGATCGTAAATATCGTGCTATGAGTTTCACCTAAAAGCGATAAATAAATACTCACCCAGAATAATTTCATTTATGTGATTTATGAGAAAGTTTAAAAACTCATGTGCATCTTGTTGCATATAATTATCAAATTCCTCTGAAAAAAAAGAAAATATTAAAGTTATGACAATGGTATGATCCACTTGATACTAAAAATGCTTTGAGGCATTCTTTAGTAGGTTAATTAATAAAATTTGTTCTTCTGTATGATCAATCAAATGCTTCTTAGTACCAAATGCACGCAATGTTACTGTACTGAGCAAAATTTGAACTTGCATCCTTTAAAATACCTACCTTTCTCTTTCCTCAACCTGGCAATAAATTTCTTTGGCGCTATAGAACCTACTTTTTTCTTTTGGGTTGCAATACTGTAAAATAGGTCTGCCAGACATGTTAGTAGAGTTTCTTTAGTTCGTTTATTTCTGGCTTTGTATTCCAAAACCTTTTCTCTAAACGGCCGACAAAAATATAAAGCTTGTAGCACTGAATTGCTATAACAGGTATTACCAAACTGCAAAAATATATTCTTATCATATATACTAACACAGTAGATTCAAAATTTTTGCTAAATCAATTTCATGCAACACACACTTACATTAACTAAACCAAAATAGTGTTCATTAGGTGGAAACTGATCGGAGCCAATGTCTCTTTCCAATTGTGATATGGTTGTACCCTAAAATTTTAATAACAGCAATTAAATAACAGCAAGCAAAGCTACTGTTTGATACTCATTGTACCTTAATGTTATATAACATTAAAAAGAAATTGAGGACTTTTATTTCATTGAATAAAAATCATATATAAGAATCAATGTCAGTCTAATTATAAAATCACAATATTGATATATGTAGTTCCATTATTGTTTTAGTAGCTAAAGGATGTTTTTCATTAAGCAACAGTCAATAGAAATATTGTTCTATTTTCCTTGGCACTCTATGAAGATAAAATGACACTTATGTCATCTGTATCTTCTGAAAGATAATAATGATCAAATTCGAAGCAACATAAACTGATAAGGTCCTCAATATAGTTCTTATTTCCGTGTTTACGAGTGATGAGAAATAATAGACATATTTTTATATTACAGTGCTTCCCTTTTACAAAAGAATATATATTAGGCGATCGTAATCATAGCAACGTGTAATGCAGGATTGAGTATCGAAACTAGACACAATTGAATTCCGTTCATATTTCCGTTTTTCCGACGAGGATCATTTTTCTAAGAAGAAAAAGAGAAGGAGGAACTTTACCATTTTATGACACGATGACGCGAGCGTGACACTGGCAAGCACTTGACGTAAACTCCATCGTACTGCGATGGACGTTGACCGGGATCTGTCTGGATCTGTCGGCACTCAGCTAGAGCATCTCCGTCAGTCAGAGGAGCAGGGGGCCGGGGGCACGAGGTGAAACCGTCGTCACCCTGCAACAACGGCGCCGCTTCCTGACGCCGTTCCACGTGTCGCGCGTGGACAAATCTCGCAGCGATGTCGCGTCTTCGACGTGCGGAATTAATCGTAACGTAGGCTAAACAGGTGGATAGGATAAAATGAACCTAGATGACAAGTTGACCGCAATGTAACCCGCCAACGTATGCGCCGTCTGACGCTCGCGATCGCGACGAATTAGCCGGACCGAACCCGAGGGTCTCGAGGTGACCGAAGTCCCGATTTCGACGTGCGGGTTTTCCGAAAGCAAACAAAGTCTACGAGCTCTATCATATCGGAGTAATCTCGGAGAGGAAGGGAATGATGAGAGAAATAATATTCCTCATAGGAAAAGATACAGCCTTGGCCATAAGTATATTTGCTTTATAAAGCATCCCCAATTTATTACATTTTATTGGAAACGATAATAAAATTCAAAAGAAAATTATTAAAATGTTAAAATTGTCGTATAAAAATAAATATTATTTCTTAATATATCTGTTTTTTTTTTTGTTAAATATAGAATGTTTACGTTAATTTATAGGGGTACTTTGTACTTTTGACCGAAGCTGTACATACATAGATGCAGGTTAGTGACTAGTTATCTTTGTTAGAGATTCTGATTGGTTGGTGACTGCACATTCTAAAACATTAAAAACACGAGATTTTCTATTTATTAATTTATTATTGATACACAGTTTATTTACTTTTGTAGCGGTAATACTTCTTTTAAAACATGAATATCTACTTACAGCGACCAATATATAACTTGTAATGTCCAGTAATCAGTCTTAACTGAACTCTGAACCAGAGAGAAACCTGAGAGAGGCCATGGCGGCATTTTTCGCGTCACAGGTGGTGACAGTGACACGCGAAGCCGCCGTACGCTAGCGGCACCAACATCAATTTTAGAAATTGATGTGAACTATGTATCACATTTTCGACACTGTCGATAAAATCGTAGTGTCGATACATGGATTAGGTGCTAAATCCACAAATTATATAAAGAAACAAAGTATATAGAAGAAGGGCAAAGAGCCAGTAACACAATTAAGAAATTTAAATTTAAATGATAAAAATCATGTAAATAAAAGTTTAATATAAATAACACAAAGAAATTTAATATAAATAATCATACGTTTCAACTCCAATCGAGTCATTCTCAATGTTACAGTAAACATAATACAAAATTAGTTATAGAAGTTATATTTCTACGTTGAATCTATAGAATTCATCATAAATGTTGTTTCCGCACAATGATTAAAATTCATTATTCAAAATTTCGCATTCTTCATCTTGTATAATATATTTATATCTATTAAATCTCTCTCTCTCAGAAGTAATCTAAACAGAGAGACCGTACAGACAAAAGAGATTTTTTTTATGTACTAAGTGAGCAAAAGTTAACAAAATGTCTAACTATAATCATGTACCTTGTCAGTTATATAATAGCTTCATGTCAGTTGATAATTTTATTTACACGATTATACATCTTGCTAACTCTTGCTCACTTATATAAAAAAATATCTTTTGTCTATACGGTATAATCTATTTAGATTACTTCTAATTTAATAACATATTATACATGTAATTTATATTAATATCTATATAATATATAATTTATATTAATTTATATTAATCATGTAATTTACCTTCGGCATACTATATCAAATGTGTGGCGTCGATTGGCTCACCACTCGGTGTGATTGACTCGCGATCTGTAGACCCGAGTTTTAATCCCCACGTGCGCCCATGCAAACGCGATTTTTCGCGTTTAATGAGCCCAAAAATGGCTTCACCTGGTGATCAAAAGATCTATGATCATCAGCGCCGTTCGGATTCGGCGTTAAACTGTAGGTCCTATACATCAGTATACATATGAGTTATAGATATTTGTCTCTAATATCTGACTGAGGTAGGATTCTGTGGATCAAATCACCCACAAATCCGAATCTGATTCGAGAAATGAATATAGGCCTCGGACAAAAGAGGAAGAGGCCTATAGACTTTACAACAGGAAATTGAAAAAATGACGCGTGAAATTACGAAACTGAAAATGATAATTTACCAAAAAAAAAATCACACTTAAAAAGCAATATGATCGCACTATTGCCGATAATGAAGCGGCGTTTATAAAGATTTTGGAATGTACACAATATATAAGTATACATACATATATAGTATACTACATATACTAAGTATGTGATGATTCCCCCGTAAGTAATGATTGTCCACACTTAATTGTGACACTGAAAAATGAATATAATTTTTATTAAGTTAGATATATATACTATTAAGAAGTCAAATCCTCGAATTAAATGCTCGTTCTATTTTAAGAATTTGAGTTTAAATTTAAATTGACGCAAGGTCATATCTTGCCTATCAATCACAATTTCAATTGATCGAATACAAAATTTCGAATAAGGAACCATAATTTTATTACAGCCGCTTGATTCAAAAAGACATCATATAAGACTATGTAAAAGGAACAACTGAATTTAACTTAAAATATATTTAATTATGGAATATCAGAAATAAATAAAAGACACGAGAGAGATTGTTAATCGATAATTAATATATTCAATTCAATAGTCCTTGAAAAACGAGGATAATTTCGACATGATTTTCTGCAAAGAATATCGCTTATTATCTTATATAGCATCAACTTGCAAGGAATTTTTAGAATCCTCTTATGTTATCCGAACATCTTAGAAAATGTTCCCAAGACGTTCCTCAAATAAAAAAGTTTATTTTTTTAATTGCTGCACTGGATTACACTAAAACTTATCCTCTCGTTTTTGCCAAATTTCAAATACATATCTATTTCATTTTTAGTAGAAATTCGGTAAATAAGAAACATTTTTGAAATATTTCAGTATCATCACAGCAATATTTCAAATGTTGTTTAGATTGGAAAGAGTCTACACTAATTTTTAACTATGAAAAACAGACCCAAAGTGTGTCGCATGTATATACATACTTTAGGCTGACAACGGAACGTGCTACACATTACAAAAATCATATCAAAGGACAAGCATTATCAACCAGAACATGACGTTTGAAATAGGTATTGTGTAAAGGGTCATATCTTGAGATCTTATTATGGATTCTGTATCCTGCAATTCAAGCCGCGCTGAACATGTTTGGCCATTTTAACAATTTGACATAAAATATCTCGAAAACAATGCATTTTTGATAAAGAAAATGTTTCAGATAAAAGTTGAAGAGGGTTTGAAGAGGACCATCAATGAGATTCTTAGATATTTACACGGTCCAGGGCCTGGACCAAAAATCTGATCACCTAAAATATGTTTGAAAAGTGGATTTTCATAACTATAATTTTTGGATATAATTTTCGCAATGTAGGACGTTCCCTTATGAGATTGATTATCCCGAGGACGAAGCCGGTGCCGGATGAGAGTTTGGAATCGGAGCCGATGGTGGAGCGTGGAGCGCGAGCCGGTGCGTGCCGCCAATGTCAGTCAGTCAAGTCAGTCACTCGCCGGCTGCCGGTGTAAAATGTCGTGATTGCGCGTTGCGCGTTCGTTGCCGCTGCTGAAACTCTCACCGCGCGACGTTCCTCGCGCGGCCATTCGCAGGGTGGAGAATATACCGTTCGCGCGCGAAACACCGAGAGCGAACTGTTGGTCCACGCGAATCGTTCCGCCGCGCCGCATCTTTGAATCCGCGGAATATATAGTGTTTCGCCCGCGCGGTGGCTTGCGCGGTGGCTTCTTGCGAGAAGCGTTTGTGAGAGCCAATGTGAAAACGCCGCGAGTGGGAGCGTTGGACGGAGTTTTTCGAGAGGAGCGCTAACGAGCGCGCGCCGTGCGACAAATCTGTGGCTGTGCTGTGCGCCCTGTATATATTATTATATACGAATGCCGCCGCGAGTGTTTATATCTTTGACGACCACCTGTTGCGCGGCTAAACCGCGCCGCACGTCCCTCTTGTGTCACGTTGGATTAACCGGATTACGCACGCCACCCCGAGATGCCCTTCGCGTGAAGATAAATCATCGACCGTGAAGACCGTCGGCTAAGACACCGCGAAAGAAAAGGTAAGGGCGATGAGCGAACGATCCCCGCGCGCTTTCCATCGCGGCTGAACGGCGGCGTGGTGTGGCACCGCGCTCCTTCGATTCGTACAACTTGTAATCGTCGATTCGCTAATTCGCGTGCCACACACTCGCCTCGCTATATTATTAATGAACGCAACACGCTTTCGCGGCCCTCACGTTTTCGCGCGCAACCGACGACGATTCTCCTCCCCCCCCCCCCCCCCTCCCCTCTTTCTGAACGCAACCAGCCGCGTTGCGCTGCAATTTCTTGCATTTTGCGAATCGATTATATCCTCTTCTCGATAATAATCGAATAAGATCCGCTTCCATCAATGCAAGATTAACTTTCGGTGTTTAATTTATTCTTTTCTAATTTTTCAAACTAGAAAAGGATAAAAAGTAAGTTAAACCAAGATTAAAGTTAATTCATGTTAACAGAAATGGACATTAGAATTAAACCGAAAATTTGTACGTCGTGCGCTCTTTATTATGGGATATATTACTACGGAGAATTTTAGATAGCGTTTCGACCAACTGTATCGATGAAAATAGGAGTAATAGCTAATTTAGTCATGTTGCGAATTATTCAGATATTCAATATCAGAATGTTTAATATGAATATGAGAATGAATAAAAATTAGGATCGTGTGAATATCTTGTATGCCACCGAGATGCATGATCTGCATTTTAAATTTTAAGCTCCAGAAAATTGCTACATCAAATTTTGAAAATTATATACGTTTATATAATGCATTTATACACGCACACGCGCGCGCACACACACACACACACACACACACACACACACATATATTTATATTTGTAAAATATATAGAGGTCACTCTTAAGAGAGTGAGGGGGAGGGTATGAAGAGAACGAGAGGGATGGAGGGAAAGAGGGAGGAAAAGAGAGAGGTCGCGGAACTTCTGCTTATCCTTAATATATATTTTAATATGAATTTTGAATGAATTTATTAGCAAGATTTGCTAAAATTATTATTATACATTAACATCTTTGCAATATTTTCGTGAAATATCCTAGTAACTCACTTGCAACTTTTCATTGAATCAGTTATTGAGTTTACCAGCTTGATACGAAAATCCCAACGAGGTTCTTTGAGTTAATTACTTAATTACGAAATACTTGTTCAACAGTAACAATTAATGCAGAAATTCTATGTTAGTAGAATATAATGTGTCATACATATGAAGTAAAGGCAGGAAGTATGTGAAAGCGATTGTTTATACAAATATATCCAAAATCGCTCGCGACGTGATACACATAAATGCGTGCATACAAATATAAACGGATTAGTATGCGCTTTCTAATTTTTTTTCTTCACAAATACGCACATGCGTGGGTATGCACGCGCATGCATTCACATATATGTATGTATATCGCGTATTCAACGTAGTGTATGACATCACATCGCCGAATGAAATGAGCCGCGTAGTGTGACGCGTACAAGGCAGCGCGCGTACCGAAACGGTGCAGCAGCGGCGTGGCAAAGCAACAAAGAAGAGATTGCAATGGCCCCGCGAACTGGACGGGGGGGGGGGGGTCGGGGAGGCGGCGGGCGCGGGGGTGAGGGAGGGGAGCGAGTAGAAGGGCCGGAGCCAGGGAGATGATGCGAGAGGGTTGGCGAGGGGATGAGAAGGGGGTAAAGGTACGCAAGAGCGCGCATTCCACGGCGGACGCGCATGCGCCCGGCGTTCGCGATTTGTGCGCGGTTTACTACTAGCCGCCCGCGGTATTCGCACATTCGCTCCATTCGCTCAACTGCGCCGCACTCTGTGCCGTCGTCGAGTCGGGCTGTTTGCGTGCGGCTTCTGGCCTCATAGCGTAGGAATACGGAATACGCGGCGACACGATATATTCCACAGTTAACTCGACTTCGGAGCTTGCGGTTTCTCTCCTAAGTCTAGTGTGCCCGATGAATACGAAAATTTGTAATCGAGCTACAAATTGTATAAATTATTCAAAACTTCATGTAAACAAATTTACTAAATCTTAATACATATTTCGTAAATCAAATTAATGGTTTTTCAAATAATTACATATTTATATTAAATACTCACTTATTAAACAGATATTTATTAAAATTTAGTTTTTTTTCCACTAATTTTATGTAATTAAAAAAAAACTTAGTTTGAAGTCTGAATTATTCTTCTATTTTATTGCTTTTACATATTTACTCTATATTTGCAAGCTATATATACAGATAATGCAGAGTGGAAGCGAATGCGAAATAAAATATGTTTGTAATCATATTCGCAAAATACTCGTTCATAGACATCCGCACTATATCGCATATTATTATTTTCTACGCTACTGCGCTATGAAAGTGCATAGAATCACGCGCGGGTATGACTAAAGTAATACAGAAATACCTGGATTGTAGGCGCGAAACAGTTTTACGTTGACGCTATTTGTTTTATTGACGTATTATTTTTCTCTCTATGAATCATGTATAATGGCTAATTTAATCTTCTCTAAGTGCTCATGTAATATTAACAGTTTGCTAACATCTGAAAATTTATTATAGAAAACTTTATATCACTTCAAGGAGCAAGTAATATCTAACATGTGCTTTTTTCGCCTGATATTAATATATATAAATTCGAAATATCATATTAATAATATCTCCATTATATATCGATTACGATTTTACGCGGTCCTTTTTTAAAATAAAATTACCATCTTACAGATTTAAATTAACACTAGTAATCAATGTATTAATTGTTTGCAATTAAATATCGTAGAAGCCTTATTGATGAGAAAATGATATTACAAAATTATCTCGAAAAATCGAACTACCTTCTCTACTGAGAGCAAATATCTTACCAATTCAGCTATTCAGATTCCAGTGATTACTAATTACATAGTGATTCATCGACATATCCGGTATATTAAGATGAATGTTATTTTTAGTCGACTAAAATGTCTCTAAGAGCAAATAACAGATATATGTGTGTTGCAAAAAATAATAAGATAAAATATCGTTTAAAGGACAGATTTCTTTTACTTTTATATTTATTTATATAATTAATGTAATTATACAATTATATAATTATATAGTTAATATTTTGTTACAATCAATTTTAATTGCATAAATTTATTCAATGCACAATAGTTGAATAGATGCTATTAACGTTAAGAATTTTATTAGAAATTCTTGAAGATTCTTTTTTATACGTTCATTTACCATTTACCATTTATAAGTATATTAAATTAAGTATATATTATACGTGTTGAAATTAGCACTATTTGCACATATATTTTGTAAATTAATTATAATTATATACTTTATAAGAGTTTATAATTTATATTTCCATATATAAAAAAAAAGAGGAGAATACGTACTTATATACTTCTTGGTATAACGCGATCTCATTCATATTTCTGACAGAGGCGAATACAATAAATCGTACTCGGCGATTGAAGGAAATATTCCTCTATCATCTATATCACATCTTTATAAAAAGACAGATTTATTCCTTGTAATCGACATCAGGAATAATATGATCTGTAATATATATATATCACAAAAGTGATGTAACAAAATAATTAAAAAGAGATAAAAAATTGGTTTAGGCATGGCATCGAAAGAGTTAAACTCGAAGAAATGGTGCAGGATATACTATATATACATATATGTATATACATATATATATAAATATATATAGCATGTCTGAGACTTGATTCGCGTTTCCGGTACGAAATGAGGAAAAGAGCCCTTGGCCTTGTATTGTAGTACAACGGAATGTTTTGGGCTACGTACCCTAACGTTCTGACGATATTACAAGTTATCCCCTGTGTGTTATGTGTTATCTCAAATCGCTTTTGTATGTATATCTCGCACAACCTTAGGTCTGACCTATGCAGTCATGTGTTTGCTCTGTGTAAATAATCGGCACAAAATTTTTTTCGAGGTTGAGTTGGAGGTCGTTATATGATCGGCAAATAGTACCCAAGATATTTTTGCTTTGCAAAACCGACGTGGCATGCAGACCAATGCTTACACCCTGTAGTGAAAATATTTTGTCCCCGCGAAAGCACGGATGCATTAAATCTGTTGCGATTAATTGAAATAATGCTGTCAGTTCTGTCGATGTGAAAGATATTAAATGTTGTGCCAAGAGGTGTCTAGCACAGAAAAAATTACCACAATTGAAAATAATGATAAATTTCGCCCATCAATACATTTGGTTGTGATAATCGTAAGATATCTTAACAGTCATAACTATTAAGATATACCAATCTTACGGTTATCACAATCGTACAATAGTTTTTATAATTAAATAATGTAAATATGAACGACTTTTGATCGTGGTAACCATAGCCGTTTTTTCCGTGAAAATATTTTCATTTATATTAATAATTTTTTTAATTTGTGAGCTGATTAATTAAATTATTTAATTAAATTATTACATGAATATTTTGAATTTTTGTATATTTTCTTATAGTAAAAATTTGTTCGATTATTATCATTTTATAATATTTAATTTAATTAATTTGTGTAGTTAGATTTCATACAAAAAATGATGAAATAAATTCGCAATATATTTTTTCAAGTATGTTAGAAAATAAACAATGTACACGAAAAGAATTAATTTGTTGCAATATCTAAAAAAGCTATAGATATAGAACTGAAAAAAATAATTTTGTTAAATTATCAATATTATTATGTAGGACACTCAAGTTGGTTATCAGAATATCAAAATTTTGTGCACCATTGTTTATTAATCTCATGCTTGAATTTCCTATAGTATTATTTTAATTCGACCAAAATTATTTTCAGATTGTTAAATTTTTAGATATTTAACGTTTTTTCTGTCTAGCCAATGCTGATTTTTAGGAAAATTATTGACAATTAAATGATAAACAATTCAATTGTTTTTTATTTTATTAAATATTCAAAAGAGAGAGAGATATCCATTAATACACATAAACATTTGTTTAACAAAAGTATATGTCGTCGTATAGTACACAACCCGCAGATAATTTTTTTTATTACGTTAGTAATAATTATTCATTTATTGTAAAAAAAAATGACTGTCAAAACATTTTTTACACAGAGTAATATGAATTCATGTATCTATTTATTACGTAAAAAGATTTTCAGTATTATTCTTTATTAGTATTTTCTTTTTAATTCTATTTTAGCAAAATTCTTAAGCAAAAGTTCTTTTGTATATTGAGAGGCATACACGAAGAAAAAAAATTTGCTGGCTTAGCACTTTGTGCGTAGCATTTTGTGCTGTCATTGTGAATTTTGTCAGTTATTACTTGAACAACAAAAGGTTCTGTTAAGAATATTAATTTTATTTATTTAAAAATGATTTTGCTGAATTTACAAACTGTCTTACATAAAAACAAATTATTTTGTGTTTTGCGATTGTGAAGCAATTAAGTTTTTTAAATTGCAAAATATAATTTATTTTGCTAATATTTTCTTGCAAATAATGAAACTAAATGAAATTTTTCTTGTAATATATAATAATTTTGAATACGAATAAATCGTTGTATCTGAAACATCTGTACATTCCATATAAATTGCATATTATTAGAGTTAATATTTTAATTTTGACATGACCATGGCGTGCAATATGTGCTCAAGTGGTATGCAGTCTCAAAAGTGGGCTGCTCTTGGCTATCCGCGTGCATCATGGAATCCGACTACCTGGTGAAAGTACCACTACCTTCGCGGATTCTCTATGCGCATCCAAGCGAGCATGTGTATCTGTGCTAAGCATGAGGTGGGACGCTATCGGAATAATGCGAATCGAGTGTCAATGCACTCTATTGTGTCATCCGCCACTAACTGTGAGATAATGTATCGTATAATTGTCGGTCGTCTACCCAAAAATCAGCAGTACAGATTTGAACGATACAATTTGTTCTGATGTAATGTTAAACGTCTTTAAATATCGTGGTTGCAAAATATTGGTATATTTTCGTGTATACTAAAAAGAAATGACTATATTAATAAGCATTAATATCAAATAAAATAAAATTGACGATAATAACTACATAGTTTTACCATATAAATTCTATTGGTAAATTTCTAAGCAACATATAACTGATAAGACTTAATCAGTCAATCATGATAATGTAATAGAATAATATTTGCTTATGTATAATTTGTATTTATATGAAAATTTTATATCTCTTCATATATGATCATATTATTTAAAATAAAAAAGAATGCTCGTGAATTTAATAAAATAAAATAAATTTTTAATAAAATGAAAATATTATATATAACGTTAAATATTATTATATGTTCGTGGTCAATAAGAACAAAAAATAATGTCCATGTAAACGCATTTGACGTAATCCATTGTGTAAATAAAAAAATCGCGATAAGAGAAATGAACATAGCTCGCATAATTTTAAATGATGCTGAAATTTACAAATGATGCAAATATGTAAAAGTTAGCTGTTTTTTTAACAAATAAATTAATATAAATGCATTGCTCCAAAAACAAACTTCCCGTTTTTGTTAAAACTGAAGATCGGTTTTACGACAATTTTAATTTGAATACTTTAATTGAGAACTATGTAAGGATACATTAGAGGAAAAAGAGACATAAAAAATTAGACTATTTAGAATAAAATATGCAATTAAAACATTCATATTTCAAATATTAAAAAAATTTTTTTGGGTGACCTTGAATTTGACATCGATCTTATTGGCCTTGACCGTCATAATCAATGATCTTCACAAGGTCCTTGATTTTAAGTGAGACATTACGAGAGCTCTTATAAAAAACTATTATAGCGATAATTATAAAAATCGATTAGCATTTAATCTATGTTTTTCTCGTTTATCTTTAGAATTATGAAAAAAGCATATCAACAATAGGCGATTTACAAATTGCTTAATGTTTATTAATCATAATGTGGATGCAATTAACAAACGAGAACAAAAATCATTTAAATCCATAAACCTTCAAAAATATAATAGAAACGATAATTTTCTCTAACGTATGATTTTGCTCAATAAATAACTGATAATTAAATATATAATGATAATGCGTTTCTAATGAAATGAAAGCATTGAAACATTGACATTTACTTTCATTTTTATTCCTAATGTTATACTCGAATAACTCGCGATAATTTCATCAGCAGTATATCCGAAAGAGCGCGTTAAGCACAACGGCGAGATTTACTAAAGTAAGACGAAGAGAAGAGAGTGCGAGATATTTCTCTCAACGGGTATTTCTTTCAAGCGAGTATTCCTGGTTAATTTTACCGAGCCCTAAGGAGCGCGTGCGAAGGATCGACGAAGGATAATGCTAGCGGGGCTCATCGGTTGGACGTTGGCTTGAAGCGGACGAAGGACGCCCGCATTCCACGCCACAACCTGGTATAATGCGAAGAATTGGCCGTACAGAAGGAGGAAGCGAGAGATAAAATGAAACGTGAATAGCAGTGAAGAGAGAAGGATAAGAGAGAAAGAGGAGGCAGATGGAAAAAGAGAGAGGAGAGAAGAAAAAAAGGAGAGAGAGAGAGAGAGAGGAAGTGATAAAAAAGAGAAGCTAAGATGGAAGTCAGAGTGGAAGAAAGAGGTCGCAAAAAAAAGAGAAATGAAGAAGTTTTGGGAGGAAGAAGGAGAAAGGTGAAACTGGAAACAGCTGTGCGAAGAATTATCTATATCTATCTTCTTCTTTTCTTCTTCTTTAACTACTTTTCTCTCTTTTTTCTTTTTTCTATTCATTTCTCTATCGTTTTTTTTTACATGTTTCTCTTTTCTTCTCTCTTTCTTTTCTCTTTCCTCTCGCTCTTCCTTTCCTTTATTTTTTTTTTTAATGAAATTATTATTTATACATATGTGTCTAAAATAAAAATTGAATAAATGTCAAGTATTATGAAAAAAATGAATATGAAATATTTAAAATATTTTCAAGATTATATATCAGAAATTGTTCTATTTCTTTTAAAATGATGCAAAATTTTGAAAATTCGTTATATATGTATATATAACGTCCATCACTATTTCTATCTCTTCTTTTTTCCATACTGCGGCCGCATGTTTCCGACAAAGTAAACCAGCATGCGCGTTATTTTGCAAGTATTTCGCAGTGTACTGTATACAACAGAATGCATGCTTGGGCGTAATTGGGATTCCTCCTTTCGTGAAGTTGACTGCCGCTAGCTGCAACTGTTGCTGCCATCGTGCATCGGAGTAGGTTATCGTCGATGGCTTTCACCGGCGCGTAAGCAATGACAAGGAAAATGGATAAAATAGAAGAGCGTTTTGATCGCGATTCTCTACGGCTCTGCATAACATAAGGTGATCCATTAATGATTACACAAATGTTATAAAAGAGCGGGAAAGTGAAATTACGTGAAAGGCTAAGACGGAAATATAAAGTGTAATTTTGATAACTCGTGACTATTTTGTTGTCCAAACATTTATCCAATTTCATCAGCAATTGTCAAAATGCAAATTAAAAAGTTTGATATTCTATTGAAGAAAATTATTAAAATTGCTGAAAAAGTTCTTCGTATAATATCCAGATTTTTTTATTAAGAATTTATAAGAATTAAAAGATAGAAAGAGTGTACTTTATTACTAAAGTATCTAAAATTTTAATTAAGGGATAAATTCTTTTATTGAATATTGTTTATAATTATGATATCAATATAATTAAAATTGAATAAAAAAATACGAAAAATTTGAACATAAGATAAGTAATATGATATTGACGAATTAAAAATATAATTTGATTATTAAATAGAAATTTTTTGTAAGTAATGCTATTGAATCTTTTAAGCAGCAAAGCATGAGGGACGGAGACAAGATATAAGGATAGGGCAGAACAGGTAGGGCAGGGCACAAGCAATATGGCTTTGTATTTTCGTAGCTGTCCGACTAAGCAGAGGAATATCCTGATGAGATTATAATGTGAATATAATGACAAGCTCCCGAGCTCCCGAGCTACGCGTCCCATGCGGATCCACTCTTTCGATTTCGTCTCGACCGCGCGCGATGACTATGCGCTTAATCCATAACGTACAGTCTGCTCTTTTCAAGGCTTGAATCAATCCCTACAAAGGGGCCAATATAAATGAAGGAATAAAACAACGATGAAAGTTCTCTAAGGCGATCATATTGTCTAAAGCTAAACTACCATGCGCGTTGAGAGCGCGGTTGTGATTACATTCCTTTTTCTTGGAGCTAGTTAAGGAAATTACAATTATTTGCCATCAAAGCATTATTACAATCGAGATGATTTACAACTAATTTTTGCATGTTGTAGGTGGACTTGTGATATCGCAGGCGGAAGATTTAGAAAACGAAGGAATCTAGGTAAGTTTTTCTTTTTCTTTAAATTATTATTTTTTTTGCATGATAATAATTTTTCTTTTTGTAGTATAATTTAATTATAAAAGTATTTCTCTTGAAGTTATTCTATCAATATATATCACTTCCGAATTTATTATTCACTGCTTAACTTAAATAAAATAACTCATCAATGAGTCGCTCATATAATATGATGGGATCTTACCTTTTCTAATGTTGTTAAGTTATTCTCTCTTTGATTTTTTTTCCTTCTTAAATAAATTTTATTCTATATACACTTGAACAAAGGATATGCTAACTAAGAATACAAATTTTTTCTTATATGATTATTGCGATAAAAGAACACTCGTGTTGCTTATACAAGGGAAAGAGAGTTGCGAGAACTCTGCGAAAACATTCGTGGCACTTTGATACAAAATTGTGTATCTACTATGTATTGAAACTTTGATATGAGCAATACCAGTCATCATCATCAATAATTTCAAATGGCAAACATATAACTAGGATAAATAGATTAGATAAATCATCCGACTTATTTTCTCACGTTGTTATGTATCAATAACGAATTCCTTGATTTATTATCTACATTATTACTTTTATTTGAGCAATTCTTATGTGCGTCGAAAGAAAGATTTGTTTCATGCGAAGAATGCATATTATAATGAGCAACTAGCGACTATGGTACCGCAACTTGGTAATTCTATTTAATTGCTGCGAACGTTAGAAGAGTCATATCCGCATATATTACAGTTATGCATAGTAATGTCATAAACTATGTATATACAGGTTGTTTCATATATGTATGTGTGTTATATAAATAGAATACTATATTCCTTGTCAAGAAAATAAATGTCGTTTTCTTTGGAAAAAACTTCACAAATGAATTTTTTTTATTTTTTAATGTGCCATTATGGTGGATTTGTTATATTTTCTTCAGATAAAAATGTTGACAATAATAATTTTTTATTTTCAAGACATCAATTTAAATAATATCGATTCATTAAGAATATTATAAGCACAGATGGTTGGGGTCAACTGATGGCTGTTTTGTTGTATTTACTTTTTATAACTAAAAAAATAAATAGTTTTATGCAGAGACAGAGCTATCTCACAAGCATATCTAAATCAGATAATCCAGATAAGATATAAAATCATAGCTTTATAATTAGCTTCAAATTTGATATCTTTAGCCGTAACTTTAGACGGTAACATTTTTTTTAAGGCTATTATACATATAATATATATCTATTATATAATAAATCTATTATATATATATTTAGAGTTTTTCTTAATAACTCTGTTATTTGTATTTAATTTGTGTGAACATTCCTGACCTAAATCTTGGACAACTTAAGTGATTATTCGTTAAAATAAAGCACAATTTTACTAAATGTTATACATATTAGTATACAATAAAATTTGATCTTGAAAGAGTAATTCATATTTTATTAAAACATTTCAATATTAATATTAAAATCATTATTTAATATCAAGACTTATTACTGATGTGACTTTGCTTTTATATGCTTGCAACGTCATTTAACGATATAACGAATATAAATGCAACAAAACGCTGATGATTGTTTCGAAATAGTTGCGTAACGTTACTTTTGACAAACGTGATTACAACAGATCGATTTTTATTTAAATCAAAAAGTAAAAATGAGCGATGTATTCCTGCAAGAAATACACAAAACCGGTAGCCATTTCGCGCCCGACAACTTGAACGACATCTTTATTTTCTCATTCCCGTTGTTCGTCTGATTGCACAGAGCTTTCCTCTTTGATTATAAAGGAATGTGTTTTCACACTGCCACGATAAGCGCAGCTTATTGCAGCAACTTTATAAGTCTTAATGAAAAAAAAAAAAACAAATATAGAAAGAAAACTATCAAATCTTTTTCTGAGGTCTTTAGAATTTTTCATAAGCAATAATCGAGATTTCTTAATTTATTGCCCAAAGTGTCGTCTGCTGCATGGATCTATACATATGTACATTGTGTTATCATCAAACACCTATGGTACGTTATCTGTAAAATGAAATTTTTTAAATTCCTCCCCTAGCTGTCTAACATAGATTTTCAAAATTTGTTATTTTGTTAGGTAGTTGGATACGTTATTTTGGTATTATTTCCTTACGTAAGAACTGCATGACGCAGGTCATTGCTTGCGTTTGCTCTGTGTGTCACCGTATGGTGCGCGCGCGCGCACACACCAGTCTGGCGGCATTCCATCGTGATTTGCGAACGTTTCGGTAAAGTGTACAGTGGTGTACAGCGCGCAGTTTGTAGTCCGTATAGTGTTTATGTCTGTACGTACGAGCGCGAAACTCCTAGCTGGCATTTTCACGCAGTGTGAACTGTGAAATGGCCCAATCTGATTATCCATTGAGAAAAATGTTTGTATAGAGAAATATTGGCATTGGCATAAATATACATATAATTGCCTATTAATAATTATTATTATGCAATTATTATCTACTTTTGAATTCTATGAAAACAAATGATTAAAATAATATAATTAAATAAAATATATAAAAAATTTATATATTTAAATTACATTTGGCCAAGAATTTTTATATTTCTGTTTTTTTTGTTTGCATTTTGCAATTGGAATTCACGAGAAGAAATTAAAAAATTTGTTGATACATATTGTACATCTTTACTACACAATACATAAATACATTTTTATAACATGTATTCATTATTTATATGTTATTATGACATGAATATTTAATTTTTAACATAAAAAAACGTCTGAATTATGTAATAAAATATGTGAAAACAATTTGCGCTCAACAGAATCAGACGAATATGTAAAGATGCTCCTGTTTTCGCACATTTTATTACACAATTTCCACATTCGCATAAAAACAGGAGAATCAATTTCTTTGAAACAATTGTACCACACTATGTCGCTTAGACCGTAAGATTATTCATCTCTATGACTTGTAACATCTTCAAGAATCGCTGAAGAAGGACTCGTGAGTTCCGAAACGTTCAATATTATTATATTATTTTTTTTATATATTTTTATGTTATACTGACATTGTAAACTATAAATTTATTTTATATAAAAAAAATTTTATTTAGATTTATCTCGATTTAGATCGTTGTTTCTTTATACTTTGCACTGCAAAAAACGAGCGAAATTTAATTAATTTTTAATTAAATTTATATCTCATTTACTTTAAATATAAATATTTAATATATTTTTGTAAACAGGAATGTAAGTATTTAAATTCTTTTTATTTTAATTATTTATAAGATTCATTAAATTTTAATGTATTACGATATTTATCTGCTTCTTTTCTTTTTTGTTTTTGACTTGCCATAATCGGACTTAGTAAATTCAAATCGATTTCAGTCGGGCTCTCCTTAAAAATCCATCTTGTGATCCAACTGACGATCCATCCTGTGATTATAGCAACGAGAAATCCCAATGGACAATACCACATATAGGATATGCGATAAAGATAAAAATAGGCTTTATCTTTCTCCATTCTGTGTAAATAAAAAATTATTAAAGCTCGTGTTTCATCATTGAAAATATATTAAAATATAACGTTAAAAATTTGAAATTCACAAACGATTTTTTTTTCTTGTATTGTGTGTTTTGAAATAAATTTTTCCACCATGTGTTAACTACATATTTTTCTAACTAAAGCTTCTTATAAATTTAAAATTAAAGTTTGAGTTATACGTATAAAACATCTTTATATTGAGAAAAAATTAAATTTTAATATTTGTTTTAATTATTAGATATTTATTTTGAACAGTTCTAAGTAAATATTTATTAAATTTATTTGATACAAAAATTATTAATTTGATTTAACTATCATTTTTTATTGAATTAATATTTATTTACCGTAAGTAAATGTTTACTATTCAAAGAAAAATGTTTTAAGATTTAAAAAAATCTTAAATAAATAAATTGTTTTAGTTTGCTTAAATGTTTACTCACTCGATTTCATACCGTGAGCTTGTGTAATTCAATGATTTTCCATCGCTTCCGCGAAATATAATAGTGTTGTTGAATCCACAATCGTCTGTTGAAACATCCAACCGCGAAATCGGCGGTTTCGGTTGTCCGAATCCTATCCACAAAGAAAACATGAGACTAAGAATGAAACCCGCAATCGCGCCCTTTTGGTTGCACGATGGGAGAAACATGCCAAGCGTGTATAAACCCAACATAGGTCCACCTACGACACCAAAGATCGTCAGAGCTGCCTGCAGAAAAATAAATTTTGTTGAGAAAGAAATTCTACGATTAAGGTATCTAATTTCATGAAAGATTATCTGAAACACGCAAAGGAGTCTAACAACAAATTTACTAACTAAATATAGAATCAATTTGTGAATGATTTAAATTTTAAATCATTTATCTATGTATGATTAATTATCCCTCGCTTAATATGTTTTTATTTTATTATGTGACTTATTGTTAGTATTGAAAGCAAAGATTATATACCTGCAGCAATCCACCGAGATATTGTGCCAGAAAAGCCACTGCCACACACGATAGTCCAACTACAAGAGCCAAAATTTTGCTAATGATTATTGACGTCGTAGCCGATAGATCCTTGTTTCTGTAATCAATATTATTCGCGTTTTGCTCTATAGAGTATAAAAAATTTTATTATTTTTTATTCGATATATGTATAATTCTTAAAAGAGAGAGAGAGGAGAGAGAGAGAAAAGGAAAAGGGACTATATTATCCTATACAATACTTTTTAATTTTTTTTCATTTGTATATATAGTTATAATGTTTTAATATGTTCCTATACATAACATGATATGAGAGCGTGAACTCAAAGGATTCAGGTTACTTTGAAACTAGGTTGTTTTCCAGATTGACTCTGTTATATGATGTTATACAATTTTTTCACGCTATCATGAGTCTTACCTTATACGCGAGAAAGGCTTGATATAATCTTCAAGAATAACAGCAGCAAGGGAATTAACCGTAGCCGAGATGGTACTGAGTCCGGCACTAAAAATCCCGGCTATGAAAAGCCCAGGCACACCAGGATAATCTGACAGCATGTCCATTACATACAATGGCATCAATTGATCATTTGAACTGATCCTGCCTTCTGTGAGTGGATCACAGTTACGATATTTTGCATACATCGCTAGTCCAGAAAAGCACAGAGTAAGCGACATGATCGATGACATCGGCCAGCTCCACCATAATGCGCGTTGAGCAACTGTTAGATTACTAATAAAATTAAATAATGTTAAATAGAGATATTCTGGTGATATTAAAAATTTGACGATAATTTTGAAATTTGATCTTTTCGGCAGCCATCAAATTCCATTAAAGAAGTTTTAAAAAATTTGTTTTTATGGGATGATGAATTATAAGTGCATCAGTAAGAAAAATAATATTATGGTAGAATAATAATTTTAATAATAAATAATTGAAAAGAAATAATATAATTCTAGTAATAAATAATAACTTTAGTAATATATATATATATATATATATATACAAATAAGAACAAAATATCTTGTGAATAATGTATCAATTTTTAAATAATACATTATTCACAAAATACATACAAGATATATTTTGCATATTTAAGTATCAGATTTTAAGTGAGGTAATCTTCATGTTCTTAAATTTATAAAAATATGAAAAGAAGAATTATCTTAAAGAATTTTATGTTTTGCATGTAATATCTTTGGACTCGATTAATTCGCGTTTGATTGGAAATTATGTCAATCTCGCTTTACCTGACAGTCAGCATTCTTTGAACCTGAACTTGATTAACGCTGTACAAGGAAAGGTAAGTAAAGAAACCACCAAGTGTCAAACTCCACCAAGTATGTCGTACAGTTGGATCCGGAGAGATGCTACAACAGACATAAAAAGTTAAAATAAATAAATACTTCCTGTGCTTGCGTTGGCAACTTTATTTTATTCATTTTATTTTATCTATAAATACGTTACTTTCAATTATTTAGCAAAAGTTTCTATTTCTCTTTTTTCCACTTTAACTTATTAAAAAATTATGAAATTGAGATAAAAGAAAAAACAAATAAAATTATAGAATTCATAATTTATTCACCATACGTGAAATATTATGTAAAGTAGAAGATATGTATATTCCCGTAGAAATATACATATATCCAATAACAATACATAATAGAAATATAACATAAACGATTTAGAAGGACATACAATGACATTTTTGAGGAACTTTTATATCATTCAGATAATTACTTGTCGAATTCCAACCGAGATCCCTCTTCAGCGATCTGCCAAATTCGGTCTAGACCACCAGTAGCAACTGCTGCGGTAGCTATAACTGTGACAACGGCAGTCAGCATTAACAGACTCTGAAAAACATCAGTGATAAGTACCGCCTTGATGCCTCCGATCGTCGAATAGAAAGTGCAGATGAGTCCTAAACCAATCACACTTGCGGTCGTTGAAAGACCGGTGGTAGCTTCTAAGGCCAACGCAGGTGCATATAACACCACACCGCTGTATAGAAGCAATTGGAGCAAAAAAGCAAAACTGGCTATTAATCGGGTAGTCGTGCCGAAACGCTTCTGTAGATACTGCAACAGATATTTATATACTTGCATTAAATCAATTTTAATCAATTAACTTTTAAAGCAATACTGCCTAATACTACTAGTACTATCTTCAAAATGATTGATTATAGTTTTGTTAATTTAAAAAAGTATGTCAAATATAAAATAAAACATGTTTTCACTTTTTTTAATTCAAGAAGTAATTTTCTTGCTAATCCAGATATATATATCTTGTTGAAGAAAATTACTAGTTGAACTAAAGAAAAACAAATTTATAATTAAAATTTTATTTGCATGCATAAAAAACGTATTTTCTTATATATTATAATTTAAAATTATGATCAATATGCTTCTAAGCTAATAATAATTAAGAACATCAAGCATTTTATTAGACCAACATAACTGATATAAAACAAAATACTTCAAATATAATTAAATATTTGTAATTTCTAAAGATTATCTTTAGCAGAATTACTCTCGAATTTTGCATAATGATATTAATGTTTTTTTTACCTCGAAAGTGCTTGCAGTGTCTAGTTTGAAAAATACCGGTAAATAAAAATAAGCTGCAAACGGTGTGGCAAGACCATAAGAGATGTTGATCACAGTGTACTGTGTACCGTACACGTAATTTTCAGAGCTCACTCCGAGTAGACTGACTGCTGATAAATATGAAACCATCAAACCTATCGCTACCGGGATCATTCGCATTGACTTGTTGGCCATAAAATATTCCTACAGAAATACATTCAAGAAAAGCTATTTTATTTCATTTATTTTATTTTATTGTCTAGGTATTTTTATTGAAAAGATATTAATATTATATTAATAATATAAAATATATAAATCATATATACAAACGAAACATTAAAATTAAAAGTTATTACAGCATAGTTCATTATCGTGTGATATAAAATATGAAAATGCAAGGTATAACATAAAAAAAAAATTTAATTACCTCAGTCGACTTTTGTCGGCCACCGATGAGCCAATAATATACACCGATACCGGAACTGATCAGAATTAATGCACCGATCACTGCATAATCCGCTGCAGTTAATGTAGCCATGATGTTTGTCACAATTCTATCCACTATATTATCAATTAAAAACGAATTTTAACATACGGCATATAGTTTAGTTCTTGAATAACTTATCCTATTCTTGAAATAATTATACACTTTACTTCATTTTTAAGAGAACCCAACAAATGCCGTCTGGGATATGTGTTGCTTATCAATGTGTAATACTTGTCATTACGTATCGTAAGCATATACAGCACGTTTATAATCTCTGACGTGATCTAATCTATATGCCTCACTATCAAAGAATACACAAATCAAAATAAGTCAATAATGCAAAAGTCAATGTAAGCCAACACAGGATGGCAATAATGTGTAAAATTTGTGTGTATTATTAATAATAATTGACATTTCCAGTGTAACAAACAAGTAGTAACAATTTTAAGTACTAACCATTAAATTTTGATATAATATAAACAAGATGCTTTGTAAAACCGGCGATATGTCGCGAGTATAAAGTCAGAAGCTTGGTCAGAAGTAATCGACCATAAATAAAAACTTCAACCGCTATTATATTTGGCTAAATACGTACTTCGATAATCCGATATTAAAACTCAAATATATTAAATGCATGAATATCTCAGTTTACAAGCTACTCAATTATAGTTTCATTGTAATCTTTAACAAAGTACTTAAAGGACCGACATTTTTATGTAAAAAGTTTTTTTTTTTACTTTTGAAAGCAAGTTTCGTATGAAAATTGTGAGATTGCCGAAAGAGAGACGAAAGATAATTATCATTTTTTTTAAATCTTGACTTCTTCTATTAAGAATAGATTAATACGAATTTTTTAAATGGCACTACTGATTGTTTACTGACAGTTTACTAATTGTTGACAGTGAGAACGCTGGGCGTAGCGGCGACGACATGAAGCATGCAGCATGCGTGGTAGCGGTGTCACGGCTGCGCGGTCTTGCCTTCAACCCCTGGTGTCCGCCAGCCGCTATCTCGCCATTCATGCCCTTCCCGGTGATCCTCTCTACTTCATCGTTGAGGTGAGGCAAATATCAATTACGAACAAGTGTAAAAAAGTGTAACGATACCTATTATTGTAAAAAAAATTAAAATAATTTCGTTACAAATGTGTATGAATAAAAAAGTAACATTCTTTTATTATGGAAAGTAATTGTACTGAATTTGAAGATTTCAAATATAAAGAATTTGAAAATATTACACAACATTGTACATCATTTTTTTAATAAAATGTAGAATTTATTTATTACTTTTCTCATTTTTATAAACAGGATAATAAAGGTACATGAAATATTTAATAATGATGACTCGAGAATGAATGTCAGTTAACGAGAAAGCAACTAATTGAAAAATATTTATAAATTATTTCTGGAATTTTTAATGCTAATTCGTTCATTTAATGCTAGTCCGTTTTATTATTTCAGGCTAAGTCGAGAGTAAAGGAGGTTTATACGCAGACATGCACACTTCTCAGTCAACAGGGCATGCGAGATTGCGAACTTTTCGGTTTGGCAATATTGTCCGGTGAGTTGTATTTTTGTTTTTTCATTAATTTTATAGATTAAGTAATGAGATAAGAAGAATTGATAAAATTCATATTCTTATAAATGAATTCTGTTATTTTACATTAATTTTGATATGTAGAATTATTAAAAGAATTTATTTATGTAAAAATAAATTGTGTAATCTTATTTGAAGAAAAATTTATCTTTATTTTGTTTTGTTAATAACTTCATAATGTGGAATATGGATGATCTTACAACAATACGTTAAAATTAAGTTTATCAGAATCGCTTCCTTAAAAATAAAAATATAGCTTCAATAAATTAATTAATTTTCTTTCTTAATTGTAATACTTTATAATTTAAAGTATAAAATATAAAAATATAGAAACAAGAATTTAATGCGTGCATTGAAATGGCTGTTTGAAAAAATAGACATCCAGTTTTATGTTACGTTATGGATCTATTTTCTATGACGAAGAAAGTGACATAAACAGAGAAATCGCGAAACCTAGCGAGGATGTCCAAGCCTCTTGACTAATCGTCAGGTTTTTCTGCATACCATACGGCTCACGTTCATCGCTACCCTCACCAATCGTGACAAGCCGGTCCGACTGGTGGCCCCCACTACTGGATAAAGCCTCCCCGGGTCCTCAAAGAGCCCTACGAGAATACGAGATCCCACCTCACCCATCCCTTCTACATTCCAGCAGAGCACCATCATCGGACTCGGTTGAGTTGGCAGGTCTTGAGACGCGCGAGCCATAGCATGACAAGAAAAAATGCACCTGAAAAACAAGTATAAGAAGAAAGGCAGCTCACACTCTCTGTATGCGCGTTATGGCTTATACGATTCGCGGTGGGTCTTGCTAAAAGTGGATCTTGCGATCTAAATTAACTTTTGCTTCCCATTTCTTGTGCTTTTTAGTCTTAGAAATAAATTCTTAATTCTCTAGTTCGTCTCTTCCTATTTTGTCTTATTCTTTTATTTTGTGGTTTCTATTTTTTTTTTTATTTTCTTCTTATCACTTCACATGATTTTTCTCCGTTGATGAAAGAGTATATACTCAAATTTATTTGTGTATTTTTTAAAACACTGTGCAACGGTGAGTTTATTTCGCTGAAAAATATCTGTTAAACAAATATTGTATATTCCAATTATTTATTCATTGAGTTGAGAAACTACTTGGTCGAACTCATGCTCTAAGAATGTTCACCTTTATCGTGAATTCACCTTTTTTGTGATTTGATGACTCAACTTACAACGAGTATTTAATGATAATAAGAGAAACAATAGAAAAAAGTTAGGAAACATTAGATTTTCTATAATAAGATTGGAAAACATTAGATTTGTACAATTAGAATTTCTATTTGGATATCAATAAAATTAACGATAAATTTTAGTTATGAAAGATTTGAATGTGCAGCAGATATAAATAATTGAGTAAGAGAATGTTCTGCGCAATGTATATATATAAAAAAAATAGAGATAGATAAATACATAAGTAGAGAGAGAAAGAGGGGGGGGAGAGAGAGAGAGAGAGAGAGAAAGAGAGGGAGGGAAGGAGAGGTATGCGATAAATGAGAGAGATAATAGATTGCCGGAGTATGGAGAAAGACGGAAGGGGAATGACGAGCGTTAAAGAAAGGAAGCGGCCAGATAGAGTAGAAAGAGAAAAACGGGCGGAAAGGGGAAGCACAAGAGAAAAAAAAAGAGAACGGAGCCCCGGGTAAGACGGTAGCCCGATGATTTGTATAAGGCCTCTCGTATTCCATCTCCCAGTCGAGCATCTTCGGCGCAACGTACGGCTCCGTGTACAGGAATGTGGAAGGAGGACGCCGAGGACAAGGATCGTTGGCACACGACGTGGTGGAAGAGGGGCGAAAAGGTCCGTTCTAGCTAGCGGAGGGGAGACGGAGCAGAAAATACTCTCCAGCGCAGGTTCAAGGGATATATATCGCGGCGAGGTTAAAGCTGCGCGTCACAACAGGGCCTCAAAGTCTTCTCCCTCTGTATCTTCTTCTCGTATCCTTCGCGACCCACACCGTATGTCACATTCTGCTCCAACGAACCTCACGAGCAACACCTCCGCCAAACTCATCAGCAAACCCTTTGATTTTGTTAAAGAAGAAATATGTTTTCTGCGACAATTTTTCATCCTGTTCCATTAGACTATCTCTTAAACTTTAAGAGAAATTCTTTGATCTATTCAAGACCTTTTTTGTGTTTGTTTTTTTTCTACTTCTTCCTTTTTCTTTCCTTCCTATTCAATTTTCGTAATATTTACGAGATTTGTTCTTTATAATGAAGAAAAGTCCTGAGTGTAAAAGCGAGGCCAGGGCTAAATACGTTTGCGAGATTTCTCGCAAGAAGTCTTTAATCTTTGGTAGATTCAATAAGTTCAGAGGTATGCGTTTGAATGGAGACTAAGTCTATACAAGATAGTTAACGAGAGTGCGAAGAAAAGAGCAGCTCAGATCTCCCCCTCTTCCTCCGGGGTGATCAAGGCAATCAGGGATGATTACGAGTGTAATTATGGTTATGGCGCATTGCTGCACCATACTGAACGAGAAAAAAAAGAGTATTGTTTCTTTCTAGGAAACAGAAAGCTGGGCTCTTGTTTGTTGAACTTTTCTTGTTGCAACACAAGACGCTCCTTTCCAATTTTTCCAATGCTCTACACGAAGTGCGACATGCATTTATTAAAAAACAGATTTTGTTTCTCGCGTTAAGAATTAAACAATAAGACAGATTCTAAAAGTTTTATATCAAACAGGAACAAATCACTATTTAATACATATATTCTTTAGACTAAATAAAAAAATAATTTTTCAGTGTATTAAATACGTTACAACATTAGACAGAAAATTAATCGTAAAATATAATGTATCAATATACGTAAAATAATATATATATATTGTATGTAATATATTAATATATATTTCTTTAATAATGTATTCGAATTTATTGAAACATATCAAGATATTTACAAAAATGATACTCAAATACATATATAAGCAGAATAATGAAAAGAATCGATTTAAAATAAGTAAAAATATTGTTTAAAAAAGTCGAGTTGACTTGAAATCTCTGAAACACCTCTATCTTTCGAGCAAACGTAAATTCGTACTAGGGTTCAGGACAGACGAAAGTCTAAAACAAAAGGGAATAAAACTTAAATCCAGGATGCGGACTCGATCGGATCCAAGCAAGATGAAGAAAAAGGGAGATTGTGCTCCCTCCGTGACTGCGAAGAATATCTCCAGAGGAATACGATGGGCCCTATAGTCCCGATGGATTATTACGCGAGGGCCAGGGTTAGCCTTCGGGCAACATTCCCCAGTAATAGCTGGGTTATACCTCGGGTAACACAGGTGCTCTCTTCCCCACGGAAAGAGTGAGCGTATCGAAAGAGGAATACCGGAGCGGCTTAAGTCCATTTTAGACGACCTATAATTTGCAACAGAATACAGAATAAAATTCTACGGGTAATTTGATATATTATAAAGAGAGAGAGAAAGAAAAAGAGTGGGTGAGGATAAAGAGAGAGAGAGAGAGAGAGAGAGAAGGAAGAAATTATATATAAAATTAGAAAAAATTATCTTTATAATAAAAAGTGAGCACTAAATATACGTATCATTTAAATTTAAATTAACTGTAATCCACGGAATTCGAAACTTTAATTACAAAGTATATAATATAATAATTCTTATACTTAAGAGATAATTATATAGAAAATTTATTGTCAAAGACAAATTAAATCTAAGAAAAAACAATTGAGAGAGTTTCAAATTTGAACGCTGATAGTTTTTATACACATACATTACCGAATAAATTTATGCCATATTCATGGACAACTATTATTATTCCATTGTGAGAGTTTTACATTTACATACAACAACAGCTTCAACTAGTTTGCCAGTACAATGGCTGCATTGGGATTTGTAGATTGTATGGATTGCGTTTGGGAGCCTCGAGGGCCCAAACTCCGGTTACGATCTCCGATCAGCATTCGCGGTTTAAAATCGAGTTCCAGTGTGAAAAACATGTCACGTTATCGTGCCATAAGAGTTGGAGCATCTGGTCCCGTGTAGACAAGTTTGGAGCTCCCTCATTCACTAACATCTTCTTGTCGGGCCTCTTTCATTGTTTCACTCATTTATGGAGTATCGACATCTCGTGTTGTCAATCGTACAAAAGAACGTGCGAAGGAAATGAATCTCAGAGAATTCTCAACAGCTGTACCAGAAAACCATGCAATACATATACGAGTATCTTGTAAAAGTGTCCAATTATACCACAAAGTACAATACACGATATATCAGTATAACATATAGATCCATAATTATTATTTAAATTCAATGCCAATTTTGAAAAGATTGTATAGAATATTTTTAAATGGTATTTTATATGCAGTAATACATTTTTTACTGAAACAAACGAATCATTTTTATTGTTTCAGACGGCGAGTACCTATTTGTGGATCCTGAGAATAAACTGAGTAAATACGCCCCAAAGAATTGGCGAAACTCTCATACATATGTAAGTAGCTGCTTATTCATTGCTTATTGTTTTATTATAATTAGAAAGAGAGAAAGAAAAAGTACGAGGATAGAATAAAACAAGACTAATAAACAACACACACGCACGCGCATGCGCACGCGAGAGAGAGAGAAACAAAAAAATATAGCTCACTAAAAATTCTAATGTTAGAAAACTAATTCAAGCAATAATATACGTTTTGTATCTACAAAGAATGTGTGATCGTTTGTCGTAAATTTGTCATTAATTGACGTAAAAGGACGATAATTATTAAATTTACATTATTTTCTATTATTTATGCTATTTATAGCAAATGATAGTAAACAAATTTTTATGTATATAGATATTTGTGCAATACAAAAATTATATTTCTTATTTATTTCTAATTGAATCGTATGGGAACTAGTTTTGATTCAAGTTCTCCTCAACTCATGACCCAACTGAGCGAAACTGCGGACTCATTCTTTTATAGTGCTCGTTAAGTACTTCCTCTTCGCGGTTATCTTAGATTATCGCTGAGACACACCGTGTTTCCCAATAATGTAAATTAAATGATACCATTTTTAGACTGTGAGTTGTTTTAAAGAATGTACAAATTTCTTCAAGAAAACCAGGATTTCTATCAGATTTTTCTATAATGAAAAAATACATATGATTGAACAATATTCTAAGCAATCGTGATGCATCTATAATCTATGATAGTCATTATTAAAATAGTATGCAATTTTTTTTACATATTGTAATATTTACCAGTAGTAGTTTAATATATGTATATTATTACCAGGGTTTGGATAGCAGTGGAAGACCAGCTTTTGTCCTATATTTTCGAGTTCGTTTCTACATCGATACGCCATTACTTTTAAGGTAACATATAAATATTTTATCCTAAATATAAACTACTTATTTTTTATAAATCTTTAAAATATAAAAAAAAATCATGTCTGTGCTTCTCGATTAATTGATTAGTCACATATTCGAAAAAAGAACAGAGATATTTCGATCCTTAATTTGGTTGCGAAATTAATCATGGTAATGAATATATTACATCATACATCTAAATTGTCAGTATAGCGAAATGTGAAATGTATTCCTTGTTTTCTTTCGGACGATATGTAAAAGAAGTCGCCAGTGTCGTGCCGATTAAAAGGCACTGTCAGAAAGAGGAAGAAGCGCCATAAAAAGACACGTGCATTTGAAAAAAGAGATCAGATGCAAAATTGCGGGGATATCAAGACGAAAATTTTATTCATGGAACGAAATTCGGATTTTCGTCCGGTAGCTGAGAGAATACTGCTACCTATTATAATTATAAAGTAATTATGTGAAGTATGATAGATAGATCGTATGCTTAAAAACGAAGGCATTCTCAGAGCACCTCGGTAATTATACCGATTTTGCAGTAGTTTCTTTTTTATTTCGACACACGAAACCCTGTGATTTACATTGAATTTGACGATTCACTGCACGTTTGCCCTTAAGGTTTAATTTTTGTGCTACACAAGTCTCGCCCAACGTGGGTCTCGTGCCAATGCTTCCAATTTCAGTTAAGAAATATATCCATTTTGTTTGAACCACTTTTTACGTACTGAAAAAGTTCTAAGTTACTTATATACTATTAATTAAAAGTTATAGATAATAATACTTACAATTAATATTTTTCATAGCAACAATTTCTTATCTGTCTTCGTTTTTTAATTATTAGTGTGTTTTAAAAACGATTTCTTAGAAATTTTAACCTTTTAATCTTTTCAGTATGAAATAAACTTGTTGTTGACAATGTGTTTTAATTACTTTATACATATATTTAAATATATATTTTTTGTTTTTTTTTAGAAAAATATTTTAGAAAGGTCTTTTTAGTATATTTTATATATTGATTATAATTACACATTCATTAAATATTTTAATGCTTGCGTCATTGTTTCAGCGATGAAACGACACGGCATCACTATTACCTGCAACTGCGCGACAATGTCGTCAGGCATGGCGGCGGGGTGGAGAGCCTCCATCCTCACCATCCCCTTCATGAACCATCTATCGTCACGTCGCTGCTGGTGCTTGCTGGACTTGCCCTTCAAGCCGACCTTGGTGATTATTCTGAAGAACGTCACAGACCGCATGCAGGATCTGTTGGCTATTGCAAATCCACGGATTACCTACCTTCCCATGTAAGTTAGACTTCATGGATTTTTTATATTTTTCCTGATTTAAAAAGAAGTGAATTATTATATAAATATATAAAATATGAGATATATATCTTCAGAGTTTATTTAAATTAAGTTATCTAGATAATATCTAGATAAAATGGCTTTATATTATTTTTAATGGAAGGTACAAAGTGTTTCTCTCAGATTCGACGTACCACCTCTGTTATAGCAAATTCCTGATTTTAGAACGAAAATTCTAATACCAAAATATTGAGGGTACAATAGTTTTTGAATTATAAGCAATTAAAGTTAGCGAATCATATCGTTTAAAATTCCCGAATTTTGGCATTTCGTTTTACAGTACAACGTAAAATGTCAATCACTTCTATACACACAAACTTAGTTGATAAGGTTCGTTAACTTTAAATGTTTATAATTTGAAAAATATTATAAATTCAATATTTTAGTATTATAAATTTCGTCTTAAAATGACTAGAAATTTATGTTTAGCAGGTGATGCGTCTAGTCTGAAACACCCTATATATTATCTTTATATTTCTATATCTTGGACAAAAAAGTATTATCTTTTTCAAATTATCTAGGTAATTATTTTGTCAATTTCTAAGATAAAGATCTAATTATATAGATAATTTATTAAGAAAAGTAATAAGAGACAGATCAAGATATATATTCTAGTAAAGCCATTTTACTTAGATTATCTAGATAATTTCATCTAGATATCAGTATAAATTACACTTGTATTTATATTTCAATAACATTGTACTTTTATTGTATATGATGAAATGATAATAATTGATAACATGTTCTCCATGTATAAACACTAATATATCTATAGTGTATGCAATTACGTATACATTTCTTTCTAAAGCAACTGTGTTAAATGTGTTTTTCACATAATTCTAACTTCTGATTACGCCTATAATCTTTCAATTTGTTAAATCTGTCTCGAATGCTCTTAGATGTGCCTTGAGTCGAACGTGCTCGCCGTGCTTGCAGCCCAGCACAGAGAGTACAGTGGGCTCTCCAGAGAGGAGGCAGAGCTGCAATATATCCGGGAGGCAGTGCTGTTGGAGGCGCCGCTTAACGCTCACCTGTATCGGTTGCGCCGAAGTAAAAATGAGGCGGGACCAGGACGAATACTCCTGGCAATTTGCGCTCGTGGAGTGCGAATCTATGCCGAAGAGGAGACCCCGCGGGTTTTCGTTTGGAACAACATCGGCAAACTCTCGTTTGATGTAAGCGTTGAAAAAATGTCATCCTCCAAATTGCTGCTCGTTTGTTACAACAATATTAAATTATTTCTTATGTTACACACGTTAAAATAAATTAGTTTTTTGCACCGTTACTTGCATTTAATAATATAAATAAACTTTATTAAAAAATTTTTTTTTACTATCTAAGCACATTTAAAAATTAAAAACTTTTTTGTATTCTCTTATACAGCGCAAGAAGTTCGAAATTCGGGCCGTTGATCAGCCGGAAAAACTCACCCTCTATAGCGGATGCGATGACAAGAGTAAACTCCTCTTGGGACTTTGCCGTGACACCCATCAGTTCTCTATGGCTATAGCGCCTAGAGTAAGCGAAGCTATGAAACGGGAGGAAGAAGGTAAACTGATTTTATATTTTTTTCATTATTGACTATCCATATTGAGCAATTAATTCTCAATGAGAAATGACCATTATCATCAATCCGATGTTGAATCAATACCGATCCGACATCGAATTGACAGTCATGCCTCACTAACAAGTTAATCATTCAATATCATTAATTTTTTTTTGTTTATTTAGATTATTTAAAATATTATAAGATAATTTTCTTCTTTTTCTGCGTCTTTCTTTCTTTCTTTTTGTCAACCATGTATACGTCATGACATACACGCATCTTTTCTGTTTCCTCTCCTAATCTTAATTCTTATTCTTTTTCCTGAGCTTCTTCTTAAAACCATTATAAAGTAATTAAATAAATATTCGAAAATGATGACTTATAATAATACAATAGATTAAATATGATTTGTAGAACGGAAAGTCTTGAGGGATTGTTACATGTATCCGACCCGATGTAAGTTGAGTTTAGCGGCGCGCGGTACGCGTGGTGACCAGCGAATTTCTGTCATTTCGAGTACATCCTCGAACACAACATCCGGTATTGTCAGCGATCGAGTGCATAGCGAAGATGAACCTGATACCGCACCTGCGTCGACCGAGTGTTTGCCACGTCTTACCTTAGAGACGGTATCTTATTCGGATGGCCAGAGTAGAGTTTTAAATGGCACGAATGGGGATACGGACAATCATTCTATGCCACCTTCTTCTGTTTCTGTTATTGATGGTAAGCTTAGTTAAGAATAAGAATAACTTTGTTTTATTATACTAATGTTGAATCGAGTAAAAAAAATTTACCTCAAAGGATATTCCGTTACTGACAGAAAATATTGTGATCCATATATGGATTCTTCGATATGTATAATTTTGTCATATAAAATATTGTAGATTTTCGTTTAAACCATTGACTTTTGTTTATTATTCTATCTTTATTGCGAAATAAAAGGAAACATCTCGCATTATACGTGTAATTTTATTATGTTATGTAATTTTTTCTTTCGTAAAATTGAGGGAATCTGTAACTCGCAAATATATGTATATCTTATCGACTTGATTGCTTCATCATCTACACAATAAAATGTAAACTAACATATTGGGAAAATATTTAGAGATTGACAACTCTGACGCCACTTCTACATCGGTAGTATTACGTCTCGCATCAAGTACTGCGACCGCTGCCGAGGGTTCGCAATGCAGCAGCAGTTGCAGTACAGTGGTTGTCGTTAATACATCCACAGGCGGACCATCGCGAATGCGCCGAGCTTCGGCAACCTCTAGTTTGGAGTTAGGCTACTCGCATACAGCACAAAATTCGGCACTTTCCACGGAGACAGCTAGCTTTCCGGGTGCTATTTACGATAGGTGTAAGAAGACAGGTAAATATACAGGTGAGCGAAAGAGAAGAATAGTTTTAGAAAACAGCTTTATCAACACGGTTAAAGTATTGTTAGAACCTTGTTAGAATCATCTAGGTTAAACTATCCCTCTGTATTATATTTCTTCGATTTCTATGCTTATTGTAAAGATACGTGCACAGAATATAAATTTTGGTATCCTTTCTGTTTTTCACTCGCTTTCTGATATTAAGCATGGTCACGTAGCGTAACCGTAAATCTTTGAATGATTTTCCTCAGGTACTGATATTGCAAGCGAGACTAGTGGCGTGTATACACTGAGAAGCAGTGAAATTCAAGATGAAAGAATCGGCGATGATTTGTATTCTCCTACGGGTGATACTAACGCATCCTCGGTGGCGAGCGATGTTTGTGCTCTGAGCTCCGTTCAGTCTACCACTGATGAAGCGTCTATCACATCCGGTTTCTACACTATTCACAGTGGATTACGATCTGAAAGCAGTTACACGGAAGATGTCGGCGCGGAAGATCAGGAACCGATATATAGTCTTTGCAAAGGCGATGATGACGAAGTCTCTTTGAACCAACACCTCGAAGATTCACGCTCACGAAGCAATAGCATACTCAGCGTGAGCAGTTTCCGAGGCGACGGTAGCGACCCGTCCAAAGCAAGACCGTTATTGTCGGCTGATGAGTTATCGGATCTGATAGTCGGCAGGTATCCCCCACGTAAAACTATTAGCAATTCGATGGACTCGGACTGTGATTACGTGACGATGCCGCCGCCACCTCCACCACCGCCACCTAGAACAGACAGTGATCGACAATTATTACCGCCATATCCGGTAGAAAGCATTGATTACGCGACAATCAACGTCTCAAAGAGATCCAGTATACCGGAATTAGCTCGGGAACGTGAACCACCGCCACCACCACCATACAACAAAACTTGCAATGACTTTGTCCCGTTACCACCTAGACGAACTGATCCACCACCGCCGCCACCTTCGTACACATCGTCACGAGAAAGGATTCAAATACCACCACCCACCCCGCCGCGAAATGACGCGGTGACACCACGAGAACCTCCACCACCTCCACCGCCTTATCCCGATATGTCAGCGATGATTGGCTCTGTTCCAAAAGTAGTAAAAACTATCGATGACGTCGCCGGAAATATTGCGCCACCGAAACCACCACCCAGGATCCAACCTCCTACTTACCCGGGCGATAAAATGAAACCTACCCCTGTACATGCCCCGGTTGCCGCTCTCGTAGTAGGCCCAAACAATTACTTAGACGTCCACGCTTCCCGAGGCGGTCCAGTACTTCTACCATATTTGACAACACCACCGCCCCCGCCTCCTCTACCACCGCCGCCGATAGTACATCCGCGGCAACCACCACCGCCACCGCCGCCGCCATCAACGCAACAGCCAGCGTCAAGTTTGGCGACCGTTTATACGAGTCAGGTTTCTCGATCGCAGATAGAACAGTACAAACAACAACTTTACTCCGATGTTGATTATGTTATGTTTCCGCTCAAGGATCCAGCGGTGTCGAAGCAAGAGTATATTGACGCGAAACAGGGTTCTCTCCTAGCGGCGATGGCGGCTTATCCGCCTCCACCGTATCCTTCCTTTAGCAAGTCTTCGGTGATGTATCGTAGCACGCCATACCTTCCCGGTTCCTCTTTTTCCTCGCAATCCAAGTATGCGTCCAACCAAAATCTGAGCTCTAGTGACACAGGTAGTTCCAGCGGTAATTATCTTCAAGGCAATCTGAATAGTTACTACGCTGCTAGCACTAGTTCGCTATACAGTGGTGCAACTTCGTCTATTGGTAGCTATAGTCTCAGAAGAGAACCGTCCGTACCAACTCATCCTCACACGTTGAATGCGTTCTCACGGACCAGAAGTGACGAGAATATTCTCAAATGCTTGAATACCTTGTTTACAAACAAGATGCAGTCTCTACCGCAATCCAAGCATCGCAGATTACCGCCACCGCCGCCACCACCACCCTACGAAATACAGGTAATACGAAATGAAATATCAAATTTCTTGAATCCGTAATTAAGTTTTATTAAAATTAGGACAAAAGAACGTTTTGATATTTTTGTTAGATGTTTGCAGATATTCTACATTATATTTTTATTGTTGCTCTCTGCACAATTTTTTCAAATTTAAAAAAGATAGACGATTAGAATATAGTTATAAATATTTAATAAAATTATATACGTTTTATGTTTAATAGTAATACATATTATTTATATTTTAGAATCTTGATAAGAATCAACCACTGCCATCGTCCTCTTCAACGGCAACTTCTTCGTTGGTCGCCACAACAACGAACAAACTTAAAAAACTCATTAATGATACGGAAGAGAATGACGAAAAGAAAAGCGATGATATGCTAGACATCCGAACACTTCGCGAGAAAAGTCGTAACTTAGATTTACCATTAATTTCCGCGCTATGTAATGATCAATACCTGTTAAAGCAAACAAAAGCTTTTGTTCTGCCGAAGCATCCCAGCGAAATAACTTCCACTGCTGTATCCACGAAAAGTGGTACACGGAGTAGCAATGGCGCGACGTCTAGTAGGAATAAGTATCCGGTGAGTGGACTGTCAACGACACAAATTCATAAACCACTTAGAAAATCTTCAACAAGCACTCACAAGCATCCCTCTGAAGCAAAGAACAATGTCTATAAGATCAACGCCTCTTCCACAGGGGTCTCGACTATTAAAAAGGACTTTACAAGGGCATCTCATTCCTAACGCTTGTGTAGACACTCTTTTCTTATTCATAGACTTTTAGCTCAGGATGAAAGTACATTCCATAATCCCATAATCATTATCGCGCGCTACGTCGATTGAATGTAATTAATAGACGTACTAAAGGAGCTGTACGACCAATTAAATATCGTTTCCGCAGACCGTGCTTCTTTGATTCAGGGTGCCATTTTGTTTGCTCGCAGTTTTTTCTTTTTTTTTCTTTTCTCATAAATATGTAGAAGCTCTGACTAGTTTGTTCCAATATTATTAGATTGATATATTTGAACTTTTTGATATTAGGTGTATAACTAAAGCGATATTGTCTTTTGCTCAATTATATGTTGCGATGAAAATTCCATTCGTAAGCCCCGATAAAGGCGGCACTAGTCCCGCTCGTTAGGATAAATCATAGAGTTATTGGCCATTGCATACATGATAATTATAATGTGATAATCTGCCGAGAATTAGATAATTTTATATATTACACTGCTCGTATGTTTTAATTAGGAACGGTTTAAGAAATTCAATATTTTCGAGCGTTAATATCGTCTAATTACGATATGTGTTACAGAAAATTTAAGTAGTGTAACATCTCAAGAATACGAGTATTAGCAATAAATATATACTAAGATGTAATTATCTGAATGACATTTTATTCAATCTACAAAGCTGCTCAAGCAGTGTGTGTAATCCTCTATTTATTTCAAATATATAAGAATTAAATTATGATTAGATTAGAGTACAATTACGTACTTGTATATTGTTTTCGATGCGATAAGAATTTTATGACGAAAGTAAATATTGCGTAGGTGGCCAATAATGATATAGTTTACCCTATATCATAAAAAAGAGAAATAACTTTCTTACTTAATATAATCACAGAATACATATATATTTCGGATGAAAACATTTATGTGATTTTATTGTAATTAAAAGAATAGCTATTTTAGAATTTTCAGAAATAATATTTATTACCGAATAGTTTCCCGTTTCTTTTAATATTTTGATCGGTGCTTATTCTACAGCACACCATTATTCAAGGCATTTTATGTCATACACATAACAATGCTGTTAGTATAGCTAATCTTTTTTACTTTTATAATTGACATAATTTTCAATGTTACAAAGCTACCACCCAAATTGACTGACATAATGGAGAAAAATTAATCGCTAAATTTATATATAATATTTGTAAGTGCAATGCATATAATATTTTTAACATTTTGCTTTTTTAATTAATTTAAGATTAAAAAAAATTTTTATTTTGAACGTGTGTCTCGACATATCTAATTTATTCAGCATTTATATTATTTGTAATATTATAAAGTGTAAAATTAATTTTATTCTAGACATGTGAGAGATCGCATACTTTTATAAATAAAAGAGAGTGCAACAATTTCGTAAAATCGTTATAATACAAGAACAACAATTCAGTCGTAAAAATATAGCTTATTGTCACTAATTGTCACTAGATTTTAATATTATATTACAAATTTCGTATATTCTGTACATAATATATTGCGTAATATGATACTACGTGATTTGATATATAGACAAAAATCTCGTGTGTATGTATTCCATGCGCCATGTCAATTAATAATAAATAAATAAAATCTTTTGTAATAAAAAACAATTTGTGAAAAAATATAAATAAAGCGTAAATTGAACTGTTATATTTTATACACACAACTGCATTGGATATTTACTTTATTAATTAGACGTTCGAACATATGAGAAATTGAATACTTTCGACGATTCTCTTAATTAACACAACTATTTTTTATATTACTTTTTATGTTATTTTTGTAAGAAAACAAAATTGAACAATATAATACTACAGTGTGAAAAATATTTTTTAATTTCATAGTTAACTTTCTTATATTAGCTCTTTCAGTTAACTTCCATATTTCTATAAATTTTATTATTTTAATACCTTCAAAATTTTCTTTAATATATCTTACTTGAAAACGTTTATCATTTTATCAAATGTATAACAATATAATATATTTTTTAATAAGCATATGCATTATTGATCTTTTCTCTAATAATACACAATCTTTTGCTTTACCCGAAAGCACTATTATACACATAGAAATAAAATATTGCTAAGAAGAACGACCAATGAACGACTTATCTTTATGACGTAACGTGGTGATCACATGTTTGATACGATTCGTCCAGACGTATATTTACTGAAGGAATAGTTTGTATAAACTGTAGTACGTGCAACCTTCGCGCGGCTGCAATTACGGCTTGTCGTAAAGCGTGGGGCAGTCGATTGTCTTGTCCCTTCGTGGAAACTAACACTGTGTATTATTCTCGCTTTATTTCAATTAGAGTTTCTACACGCATTTTTTAACTATACTACTTCGACTGAAATTTGCAACGTTAATAATATATTCTGTCTGAATGTGCCGGATTCTTATGAATTTCACATGCATGGTAAGTGCACACTGCCTGTGGTATACTATATATTATATAATATTATATTAATTCAAGCAACCTCTTCAAAACTTAATTTAAAATTGAATGAAATGATAACAAACATTATGTTGATATGACATTATAATATTTTTTTTTTTATGCGTTACTATATTTACTTACCTAAAATTTGATAACCAAGGATATGAGTGAAATAACTTCTAAAAGATGTTGCACGCTGAATGCATCCTGCATTATTTTTTCCACACACATTCTAAAAAAATCTATATCCTATAAATGAAAATTTACGACGATTTGAAATTAATAAATACATATTTATAATTTATTATAAAATTAATATTCTCAAAAGTTAATTTTTAAGGAATCAAAGTATTCTCTTTTTATCGGAGTGACAATTTTGAAGTAAAAACAAACAAAAATAAAGGATTTGTTCAACAAAGGTCTTTATTTTAAGCTAAGTTGGAAAGATTTGAAGAGTTCTTGATATATATGTATAATAATATATAATTTAAGCATGAAACTAAAACATTGAAATAGTTTTTTTTCAACAAAAAATATAAATAGTTTTTAATAATTCTGTAGATATGAATAATAATAACTATTCTCGCGTGTACATATGCACTTATACTAGCACTGCAATCATCGTACATCTACTCGCATCACGTGTCGCATATCAGGCCTGCAATTACAGAGTTCGGTGTCGATATATTGTTAATGCACAAAGGGGAACAGTCTGGCCGCAAATAGGAAAGACAAGGGTGATCGTAATACAATCAGCGACGCTTTGTCCGAAACCACTGACTAAGATGACTGGTATTTGCAAAGTATAATTGTTTGCACGTGCGCGTTCTTGATCGCATATAAAAACGACAGCATTGAAGCACTAGACAGATTACTTGAGTTACATTTTCATTATTTTAAAATTTAAACATATAATTTCTGAAAAACTGTGATATTAGCTTATAAACTACTATTTAAACAAAATTATAGCAGATAAAATTTCTACTTTTTGCACTTATTTCAAGCTCGAAAAAGAAAGAAAGTACGTATATAGAAACTTTTTTTTAAAAATTAAAGATAAAAAATAATTTATGAATTATGAAAATTTAGTTTATGAAATTAATATAAGTAATAATAACGATACGGAGTAATAATAACCAGTATATTTAAATTAATATATTTTTTTCTTTGCATATTTTTTATATGCAATTCTCTTACAATAAGATAAGATAGGATAAATTATATAAAAGCGTGAACGTGACTCACCATCTTTGAGGATAATTGCAATCGGAGTTAAATAATGTGACGAAGTCGTCAGCTCGACAATAACTTGATGAAAATCTTTGACCTAGCGTTATGAGATGCCTTCATCTTCTCATCGGTTCTAATTCGTCTGGTTCTAATTCGTCCTATCAAAGTAATTCATAACCTCAGCTATGTCGCTATATGAGATATCACCAATTTAATATCTAGTTACATAACAATTTATTCACACAAATATTATATTCATGAGGACATCATTCTTCTGCCAAATTTATAATCATCGATTAAAAAAAAAGAGATTTAAATGTTTGTGAAACTGAAATAAAACAAAATTATCTAAAAAAATAAAATTAAATTAACACACAATATTCAGTATGTCGATTTTAGTTGTTTCTTCTAAGATAATGTTATAATCACAACATAATTTTTTGATCATAGGAAAAATATAAAAAAAGTATAGTTAATCATTGACTGATGTGATATCTTATGATTTTCATGACTTATTAAATAATATTTATGAGAATTTACAACTCACCTGCACATCGCGTTTTACATTGTACTTTCTTCGAGAGCTCACATGAAACTGCGCCAAATACACGAACGCAGGAGCGCAAGTAATCTCTGTTTTCGTGCTTAGAACTGTCTATAGAATCTAGAAACAGACGATTGTACACAAAATTAACGTGTAAATTGCATATAAGAGTTATTTGAGAATCATATGTGCTTTTAATTCAAAGTAAAAGCAATCACAATTATTTCCAAACTTCGATGTAGATTTGTACGATTACAAATACAAATTGCTACCAATTGGTTCTAAGAATAATTACACTCGCAAAAATATAGCTTTATAAAACAAAATAGAACAATTGAAGGGCTAAGAACCAGTTATTTAATAAAGAATGTTTAATTTAAAACATAAAAATAAAAATAATTACAAACGTTTCGATCGGGTCATTCTCAATGTTACAGTAAATACATTATTATAAAATCATTGGAAATCTACAAATTGCTATCTAGCACCACTATGAAGCAATAATTTGTAGATTTCTAATTATTTTATAATAATGTATTTACTGTAACGTTGAGAATGACCCGATCGGTGCCGAAACGTTTGTAATTATTTTTATTTTTATGTTTTAAATAAAACGTTATTTATTATATAACTGGCTCTTGGCCCTTCAATTGTTCTATTTTGTGTTATACTTAGAGCCTTATTATTATTTATTATAGCTTTATAAATTTCTATAAATATTGCACAATATAACTCAAATCTGGTCGAAAATAGTACATATATTAATTATACTATATTTTTTTCTATTTTATGAGAGAGAGAGAGAGAGAGAGAGAGAGAGAGAGAGAGAGAGAAATTTGTATATCTAATATATTATTTCAATTTTATGTTTTTTCTTTTTGCTAAGATTTTTGAAAAAAAGTATAAGCTGTAAATTACGGTAATTGATACATATGTTGGTTTGACGCATATTTTAAGTGTATTTCTCTATCTGCAGTTTACAGATTCGTATAATATTGTAAGCCACATAGGTAAATTTCCCCATAATTTCTCATAACAGGGTACGCAGCATCGACAAATACGCCAAGGAGGTTTTAATAACCTGCATAAAAGTGTATATATAGATATTATTATATGGAATGTTATTCAAAGAAATTGTTGATTAAAATTTTCCGAGAAAAATTAATTAAAAATTTACTTCCAAATTATTTTTAATTTCGTATATTTAAAAATAGAAGCATATATGTATATATGTTATACAATGTGTTGTAGGATTATAAAGAATTTTGCAACACATATAAACTTAACTTTTTTTATTTGAATATACTTATTAATATGAAAAATTTGTAATTATTTTTATGTGTAAGAATGTTACTATGATGCACTTACGTCCGTAAAACTGTTTAAAGAAAATATATAAAATTTTCCAGCAGTTAAGTACAGCATAACTTGGCCCCGAATCATACAAATTAGTAGACATTTCTTACAACCAAGTGGCATTTCGTACCAATTGCATTCATAGTATGCATCTTGCACGCTTATACACTAAACATAAAACAACCGAAGAGTAAATATTTAATATAAATATTGCAGTAAAATTTCTTCTTATTAATAATGTCAGACAAAATAGATTTGTTCCTCATTTTAATATCAATAGATTTCTTCTCGTTTCTGGAAATCTTAAAAAATTTTTACAATATATAAATAAGATAAGTATATATATGTATACACACATATACATTCGGACATTAAAAAGAGAAGCGAAGATGCTAAATGTAAAAAATGTAAGTAACGCGAACAAATTGCTTATTGTTCCTCCCAACAATACCTGTTGAGTTAGTTGGTCACCAATCAAACAATATCCAAAGAGCATGACAAGCGCAATAATAGCAAAAAATATAAAAGTGCAGCAGGTTGCTATTTCTGACACATCCAAGTTCTAAAAAGTATAAAATATCATAAGATTGCATATATATATATAATATATAACATTTTATAACTTCCAATCATAATTTTATTGTTAAATGAACATTTAAAATTAATTTTATTTTAACAAAAAATTTAGCACATTTGAACTCCCGTGCATTAGTAATAAGAATTAATAAGAGAGGACATTGGATAATCGGATACCATCCTTGTCCGATTATGCAGTTAGTCAGGAGAAAAAAAACGAGAGATGCGGTAATCTTTCTCGTTTTAATTCAATAAAGAGAAATTAAGTATAATGCAAATGAATGTGGTAATTACCGTAAAATATTATCACAAGTTTATATTCTACCAACTAGCATATATGACATTGCTAAATTAAACTTTTTATAATAATAACGGTATTTAATAATTATAACATACCATTATGACATAATATAATGAGATAGCTAGTACAACACTGTTGCCAACGAGTTCATCCAAAAGAATCAAATTGAAAGTATCGTCTACGGACTTCGCCATCCTTCAATCACCATAATATTTCCGACAGTATTATAAATATAGAGAAAGAATAAAAAAGCAAATTGACAATGAGACCTAGGCTGCGTTCCGTTATTCACTGCAAGTACTGAAAATCTTTAGTATACGTAACGCAAACTACAAATTTTCAGTACTTGCAGTGAATAACGGAACGCAGCCCTACTATGCGTTGGATACACAATTGCAATACTCCTACCATATTATCTTGAGATGCATTCGAACGAAGCTACGAATTCTGTCTACTATCATGGTTTGCGAGTATTCTTGAATATGTCTGATACGATATGCCAAAATGGACAATTCGCCGCAAATATGAAATACTAAAATGACCATTAGGCAAATCGCTGCCATATGACATACAGAAAAGTAAATCATTGGGAATAGACAGAGATACATCAATATGTATGTATGAGTACTGCTGATATCGAAAAATGGATGAATTCTATAGGGTAACATAAACAACTCTGTACTGTTTCGTGATGCTGAAAAAGACGATAGAACGAAGAAATGTTGACAAAAATAGACAAAAAACCAATTTTACTTTGAACAAGTACATTGGTAACAATTAAAATATTTAAAAAATATAGAAACTTTTCTATATCTTTTTTACTATGGTAGACTGATTAATAATAAAATAATGAAACAATGTGATGTAAAGCTTTATTTATTATCATATATACAGTATATGTATATTATAATATTTATTTATTATATAGAAATACATAATATATTTACAATATATTACAATAATAAGCAAGGAAAAGTTGGATTTTACATACCTTGATTAATAGTCAAGAGATACACAAGCGGTCTAAGATACAGCAATACAACCGTGATGAACATGCCAACAATTGAGCCATATGAGAATATCTTGGATATAAAATTGTAAGTATAGTAAATCCTTTCCTCTTCAAAATTCTCAAATCTGCGTTCAACCATATCCTTTTTTATTACATGAATTACGAGCTTTAGCAAATTACTGCAGCGTATCAGCCACAGTAATGGGAACGTCATGGAATAAGCCATCGTTTCCACGAGATTCATCACCATCAGCTCCAAATTGCCAAAAGCGTTGTAAAAATTGGTATACGCCATGATGAGATAAAGAGTGAAATGCGAGATATAAATCGCAAAACGAATGTATGTTTGTTTAAACGGCCATATTCCTCCAATGGAAAAGATCCGTTCTAAATGAACAAATAAGTCTTCGATATGGTCGACTTTATTCTGTAATGTTACGTTCTGAATAAAAGTCGTTGAAAGTAACTTTATTAAATAACTATACTAAATCGCACAGGTATTAAAGGAAATATGTTAATACAAGTATATTATATACGATCAGTATCAAACGCAGAGAAGCTGATGTCTTCTCCGGCGAAATATTTCATAATAGAACATTAACTTCTTACTTTCATAGCAAATTGAGTGTAGATTTTCATCAACTAATCTTCTGTGACTGTGATTCGTTTCGTCGAATCAGACTTGTGCAGCGATTATTCACGTGTGCGACCGACGGTTGAAACATATAATATCTGGATTCGACTTATATTTGTGTCTAATGCTTATCATTTCGTTATTTCAGATTCTATACATTTGATATATTGTAATAGTCGATCTTCTATCAAGTTGTTATTAGCCAGCACTTTTCTAGCGCACTAATTATCTTACCGTCTCATGAAAACTCGTTCCGTGATTCGCCTTCAAACCTTAGTTTCTATTTTTTTTGTATTCTGTACGATGTAGAAAAATTGCAGCAATTGCAATAAATATGATATAAAGAATCGTTAAACTTTTTAATGTTCCTAATAAATTCTTAATAATATTATTAGTGTAAACGTCTTCGCGTGCTGCATAAATCCGTTGTATTAACTAACGTCACCGTGGAAACAGTAGCTGTATATCATTATAAGCTACATGGTAAAATAAAACGTAACGGTTCAGTGAGTTTGAGTCTCTTTAAAAATTGAATATTTATGAAAAATTGATAAAATCAAGAAGTAAAATATTCACAAAAATAAAAATATTACATCATATTTCGACACATTTACATATTTCAATAATACAATATCTTATCAATAATATATAATATAACATCTTATTGTAATATAACAGAGTGAAGCTTTCTTATTATAAATATATAAATTATTCGAGTCACTTAATACAAATTAATAGCCTTAGAGACAAAAGTAATGATAATTGTTGATCACCGTTGATATTTGTAAAAATATCTTCGGCGTGCGAGTATACTTGTAAATACATATTACAGTAAAGTTTTTCTCCTGGAAGCATTTTTCTCCTTTACATCTTCAGTGAAGCAAAATATTCTGTTTGAACAAGTGACGAATAAGTCACGTTACGACGAAGTGATCTGCAAAATAAAGTCGGATATAGACTTCGAATCTTCGTTCGTTACGACTGTGGGGACGAAAGAGAGATAAATTTGAACGATGTCCAAAATCAACCTAACGCAAGCGATCTATAAAGATACCGATACTAACGTACTAGATGATCCCCTCTTCGTGGATAAGCACGTCAGCAGACATCTCGTCGACAAGTATATCTGCAGTATTTAAAGGTTAGAGTAGCACGATGCAGCAAAATATTCTTATTGTGATAAACAACAAAATTTTTGCAATTTTACAATTTTTTTATTAATTGTCGAGTTTTACCTAATCAATTATTAACATTTTTTTATTGTTTTACTTCAAATAACTTGATAATTATGATTGACTTATTAATGAAGTTTCTTGATTACAAATCATCTTGGGTGATAATCCCTAAACGCATTTAGATGAAGATACGTAACAATAATAATAACAGCAGAAATATGTTAGAAATGGTTTGAGATTACATAAGAAGATACTAAATTGAGCGATCTTTTTTAAAGTTATAATACATATGAATCAATTGAAGTGTATTAATATTTTTCGTTATTTCAGATTCTATACATTTGATATATTGTAATAGTCGATCTTCTATCAAGTTGTTATTAGCCAGCACTTTTCTAGCGCACTAATTATCTTACCGTCTCATGAAAACTCGTTCCGTGATTCGCCTTCAAACCTTAGTTTCTATTTTTTTTGTATTCTGTACGATGTAGAAAAATTGCAGCAATTGCAATAAATATGATATAAAGAATCGTTAAACTTTTTAATGTTCCTAATAAATTCTTAATAATATTATTAGTGTAAACGTCTTCGCGTGCTGCATAAATCCGTTGTATTAACTAACGTCACCGTGGAAACAGTAGCTGTATATCATTATAAGCTACATGGTAAAATAAAACGTAACGGTTCAGTGAGTTTGAGTCTCTTTAAAAATTGAATATTTATGAAAAATTGATAAAATCAAGAAGTAAAATATTCACAAAAATAAAAATATTACATCATATTTCGACACATTTACATATTTCAATAATACAATATCTTATCAATAATATATAATATAACATCTTATTGTAATATAACAGAGTGAAGCTTTCTTATTATAAATATATAAATTATTCGAGTCACTTAATACAAATTAATAGCCTTAGAGACAAAAGTAATGATAATTGTTGATCACCGTTGATATTTGTAAAAATATCTTCGGCGTGCGAGTATACTTGTAAATACATATTACAGTAAAGTTTTTCTCCTGGAAGCATTTTTCTCCTTTACATCTTCAGTGAAGCAAAATATTCTGTTTGAACAAGTGACGAATAAGTCACGTTACGACGAAGTGATCTGCAAAATAAAGTCGGATATAGACTTCGAATCTTCGTTCGTTACGACTGTGGGGACGAAAGAGAGATAAATTTGAACGATGTCCAAAATCAACCTAACGCAAGCGATCTATAAAGATACCGATACTAACGTACTAGATGATCCCCTCTTCGTGGATAAGCACGTCAGCAGACATCTCGTCGACAAGTATATCTGCAGTATTTAAAGGTTAGAGTAGCACGATGCAGCAAAATATTCTTATTGTGATAAACAACAAAATTTTTGCAATTTTACAATTTTTTTATTAATTGTCGAGTTTTACCTAATCAATTATTAACATTTTTTTATTGTTTTACTTCAAATAACTTGATAATTATGATTGACTTATTAATGAAGTTTCTTGATTACAAATCATCTTGGGTGATAATCCCTAAACGCATTTAGATGAAGATACGTAACAATAATAATAACAGCAGAAATATGTTAGAAATGGTTTGAGATTACATAAGAAGATACTAAATTGAGCGATCTTTTTTAAAGTTATAATACATATGAATCAATTGAAGTGTATTAATATTTTTTGTGCAACTTGTGTAATAACTTTATATATATATATATATATATTATATAAAGTTATTACACACACACATATATATATACATATATATAAAACAGCAAACAATATTTCAAAAAAACAATTTACAATTTTTGAACAACAATAATGCTTCTTTCTCTCTTCTCATTCTTTATTATAAATTATACATTTATCTCTATTTGAGCAATTTATAAATTATGTTTGCACACGCTTCCAAAAATTATTGCTCCTCCATGATGTTATAAAAAAGAACGTAATACTGATAAATATCCCATGGATGTTTTCAAAACCTGTTGAAACAACTTATTTCTTAACAACGTTTTCGTACTCTCATACTAACAGCGATAATATTTCAAATGTTCAAAGTTAAGCGAAGCCTCTTTATATAAAAAATGTTATAAATGCATGCAAATCATCAGCTTACATCAGTTAAAGTGCTGAGGCAAAACATTGTGAATTTTCCAGCTATCAGGCAGAGCGGTCTTTGCGATCTTGCCATGCATAGTATTAGCATTTGCGCATTATTCTTTGACATATCATACCAACGGCAATTATAAAACGCTTCACACACTTTAGCACTCTGTGAAAAGATTATTTACACTACGAAAAAACAATAAAAAATCGTGCATAGGTATCAAACACAAATTTTACTGTGTATATACATATTATATGTAGCTATTTTTTAAGTCTCATTTTATATTTCCATATAAAATTACCTCTGTCAGAAGGTTTTCACCAACAATACAATGAGCATAAAGTACAAGCAGAACTAAGAATTTGTATAATAAGAATTTGATTAAAAGTGGAACAAGTACTCCTGCATCATCATCCTTATTTAAATTCTATATTCACATAAAATTAAAAATTAAAATAATTAATAATAAATTGTAACTGAAAAAAAACTTAATAAATAATATATTTAAAAAATTCTTAAATAACTTTTTATATGTTACAAATTAGAGTTTTTTAATGCAAAATATAAATACAAATACATATGTATTTATGTAAAAATTTTAATAGATTATTTTACTAGAAACAATATTATTAATGCTACGAATTGATTCTTTTGCATAATATTATTCTAATTAAAGTTGTGAGATACGATTATTTTTACATATATATATATCAAGGCAAAAATTTATCTTATTTTCTTATACCAAAATTATTTTTAAATACTTAAAAGTATCAAACATAATGTTTTTGTGTGATTATCATTACATATTGACTTACTGTTAAAATTTGATAACCGAGGATGCAAACGAGAGCAGTAGCTCCTAAAAGATGTGCCAGCAATGTTGCGCTAAATGCTTTTCCTATTATTTTTCCCATTCTGAAAGAGTTCAAGTTTTATATAAATATAATTCATTTAAATAAAGATTGCTAATATATAAGAAGTTTATACGAAATTTCAATTACTAAGATAAACAGTTCTAACAAGAAAATACAATCGAATATCCGCTTCGATTTTATAATAATTGTATAATAAACTTCAGATATGTTAAAATATACAAACAAAAATAATAGATTAAGAAATAATAGCCAATTAAGAGCCAACACAAGAACGTCGTGTGTAAAATTTTTAATTCAATAAATACAAAGTAATTATAAACGTTTCGACCCTATATTCGGGTCCTTATCAATATATAAATAAAGATATTAATATAATAAAATCGCAAGCATAAGATGTTGTTCAAACTATCAATTCCTGTTCATCTAAGTGAAAGCTTAACTGTAAAAA